>NW_026108882.1:0-291309 GCF_024516045.1 Bombus affinis | reverse complement strand
TTTTACGAGCGAGCGGATCGAGCGAGCAACGGTCACAATTTCCAAGCTATACATATACCATATATTGTCTTGCATATATTTCGTGCTTGTACCTAATTTTGTCAGCCATTTCGGACATCACGTTGCACTGTACTATGAGGAAACGGTACTGATTATGTGAAACTATTGGTAAACCGTAAACATTTGTCAGAAGGCAATAGGATAAAGACTTCCGGCTCCTCGGGCTGGAGTGAATATATCAATGTCCGTATGTGCCAAACCGATGGTTTGTGACACACCTTTACGCGTCTCTCGTTCGCTGCGCTCGCACGAAAGCTATAGCCTAACCTAAAACCAATCCATCTTCCGTTCATTATTCGATATGGTGGCGACATATTTCAAATTTGCGAACGTGTGGGATCGGTTGTGAGGTTGGACTAGATTTTTACGAGCTAGCGGAGCGAGCGTGACACGGTCACAATTTCCAAGCTACACATATACCTTATATTGCCTTCCATATGTTTCGTGTTATTACCTAATTTTGTCAGCCATTTCGCACATCACATTGCACTGTACTATGAGGAAATAGTACTATTTATGTGAAACTATTCATAAACTGTAAACATGTGTCAGTAGGCAATAGGATAAATACTTCCGGCTCCTCGGGCTGGTAAGAATATTTCAATGTCCGTATGTGCCAAACCGTTGGTTTATGACACACCTATACGCGTCTCTCGCTCGCTGCGCTCGCTCGAAACCTATAGCCTAACCTAAAACCAATCCATCTTGCGTTCATTATTCGATATGATGGCGACATATTTCAAATTTGCGAACGTGTCGGATCGGTAGTGGGTTGGACTAGATTTTTACGAGCGAGCGGAGCGAGCGAGCAACGGTCACAATTTCCAAGCTATACATATACCATATATTGTCTTGCATATATTTCGTGCTTGTACCTAATTTTGTCAGCCATTTCGGACATCACATTGCACTGTACTATGAGGAAATAGTACTATTTATGTGAAACTATTCATAAACTGTAAACATGTGTCAGTAGGCAATAGGATAAGTACTTCCGGCTCCTCGGGCTGGTAAGAATATTTCAATGTCCGTATGTGCCAAACCGTTGGTTTATGACACACCTATACGCGTCTCTCGCTCGCTGCGCTCGCTCGAAAACTATAGCCTAACCTAAAACCAATCCATCTTGCGTTCATTATTCGATATGATGGCGACATATTTCAAATTTGCGAACGTGTCGGATCGGTAGTGGGGTTGGACTAGATTTTTACGAGCGAGCGGAGCGAGCGAGCAACGGTCACAATTTCCAAGCTATACATATACCATATATTGTCTTGCATATATTTCGCGCTTGTACCTAATTTTGTCAGCCATTTCGGACATCACGTTGCACTGTACTATGAGGAAACGGTACTAATTATGTGAAACTATTGGTAAACCGTAAACATTTGTCATCAGGCAATAGGATAAAGACCTCTGGCTCCTCGGGCTGGTGCGAATATATCAATGTCCGTATGTGCCAAACCGATGGTTTGTGACACACCTTTACGCGTCTCTCGTTCGCTGCGCTCGCACGAAAGCTATAGCCTAACCTAAAACCAATCCATCTTCCGTTCATTATTCGATATGGTGGCGACATATTTCAAATTTGCGAACGTGTCGGATCGGTTGTGAGGTTGGACTAGATTTTTACGAGCGAGCGGAGCGAGCGAGCAACGGTCACAATTTCCAAGCTATACATATACCTTATATTGCCTTCCGTATATTTCGTGTTATTACCTAATTTTGTCAGCCATTTCGGACATCACATTGCACTGTACTATGAGGAAATAGTACTATTTATGTGAAACTATTCATAAACTGTAAACATGTGTCGGTAGGCAATAGGATAAATACTTCCGGCTCCTCGGGCTGGTGCGAATATTTCAATGTCCGTATGTGCCAAACCGTTGGTTTATGACACACCTATACGCGTCACTCGCTCGCTGCGCTCGCTCGAAAACTATAGCCTAACCTAAAACCAATCCATCTTGCGTTCATTATTCGATATGATGGCGACATATTTCAAATTTGCGAACGTGTCGTATCGGTTGTGGGGTTGGACTAGATTTTTACGAGCGAGCGGAGCGAGCGAGCAACGGTCACAATTTCCAAGCTATACATATACCATATATTGTCTTGCATATATTTCGTGCTTGTACCTAATTTTGTCAGCCATTTCGGACATCACATTGCACTGTACTATGAGGAAATAGTACTATTTATGTGAAACTATTCATAAACTGTAAACATGTGTCAGTACGCAATATGATAAATACTTCCGGCTCCTCGGGCTGGTGCGAATATTTCAATGTCCGTATGTGCCAAACCGTTGGTTTATGACACACCTGTACGCGTCTCTCGCTCGCTGCGCTCGCTCGAAACCTATAGCCTAACCTAAAACCAATCCATCTTGCGTTCATTATTCGATATGATGGCGACATATTTCAAATTTGCGAACGTGTGGGATCGGTTGTGAGGTTGGACTAGATTTTTACGAGCGAGCGGAGCGAGCGTGACACGGTCACAATTTCCAAGCTATACATATACCTTATATTGCCTTCCATATGTTTCGTGTTATTACCTAATTTTGTCAGCCATTTCGGACATCACATTGCACTGTACTATGAGGAAATAGTACTATTTATGTGAAACTATGCATAAACTGTAAAAATGTGTCGGTAGGCAATAGGATAAATACTTCCGGCTCCTCGGGCTGGTGCGAATATTTCAATGTCCGTATGTGCCAACCGTTGGTTTGTGACACACCTTTACGCGTCTCTCGCTCGCGGCGCTCGCTCGAAAACTATAGCCTAACCTAAAACCAATCCATCTTGCGTTCATTATTCGATATGATGGCGACATATTTCAAATTTGCGAACGTGTCGGATCGTTTGTGAGGTTGGACTAGATTTTTTCGAGCGAGCGGAGCGAGCGAGCAACGGTCACAATTTCCAAGCTATACATATACCATATATTGTCTTGCATATATTTCGTGCTTGTACCTAATTTTGTCAGCCATTTCGGACATCACGTTGCACTGTACTATGAGGAAACGGTACTAATTATGTGAAACTATTGGTAAACCGTAAACATTTGTCAGAAGGCAACAGGATAAAGACTTCCGGCTCCTCGGGCTGCTGCGAATATATCAATGTCCGTATGTGCCAAACCGATGGTTTGTGACACACCTTTACGCGTCTCTCGTTCGCTGCGCTCGCACGAAAGCTATAGCCTAACCTAAAACCAATCCATCTTCCGTTCATTATTCGATATGGTGGCGACATATTTCAAATTTGCGAACGTGTGGGATCGGTTGTGAGGTTGGACTAGATTTTTACGAGCGAGCGGAGCGAGCGAGCAACGGTCACAATTTCCAAGCTATACATATACCTTATATTGCCTTCCATATATTTCGTGTTATTACCTAATTTTGTCAGCCATTTCGGACATCACATTGCACTGTACTATGAGGAAATAGTACTATTTATGTGAAACTATGCATAAACTGTAAACATGTGTCGGTAGGCAATAGGATAAATACTTCCGGCTCCTCGGGCTGGTGCGAATATTTCAATGTCCGTATGTGCCAAACCGTTGGTTTATGACACACCTTTACGCGTCTCTCGCTCGCTGCGCTCGCTCGAAAACTATAGCCTAACCTAAAACCAATCCATGTTGCGATCATTATTCGATATGATGGCGAAATATTTCAAATTTGCGAACGTGTCGGATCGGTTGTGAGGTTGGACTAGATTTTTACGAGCGAGCGGAGCGAGCGAGCAACGGTCACAATTTCCAAGCTATACATATACCTTATATTGCCTTCCATATATTTCGTGTTATTACCTAATTTTGTCAGCCATTTCGGACATCACATTGCACGGTACTATGAGGAAATAGTACTATTTATGTGAAACTATTCATAAACTGTAAACATGTGGCGGTAGGCAATAGGATAAATACTTCCGGCTCCTCGGGCTGGTGCGAATATTTCAATATCCGTATGTGCCAAACCGTTGGTTTATGACACACCTATACGCGTCTCTCGCTCGCGGCGCTCGCTCGAAAACTATAGCCTAACCTAAAACCAATCCATCTTGCGTTCATTATTCGATATGATGGCGACATATTTCAAATTTGCGAACGTGTCGGATCGGTTGTGGGGTTGGACTAGATTTTTACGAGCGAGCGGATCGAGCGAGCAACGGTCACAATTTCAAGCTATACATATACCATATATTGTCTTGCATGTATTTCGTGCTTGTACCTAATTTTGTCAGCCATTTCGGACATCACGTTGCACTGTACTATGAGGAAACGGTACTGATTATGTGAAACTATTGGTAAACCGTAAACATTTGTCAGAAGGCAATAGGATAAAGACTTCCGGCTCCTCGGGCTGGTGCGAATATATCAATGTCCGTATGTGCCAAACCGATGGTTTGTGACACACCTTTACGAGTCTCTCGTTCGCTGCGCTCGCACGAAAGCTATAGCCTAACCTAAAACCAATCCATCTTCCGTTCATTATTCGATATGGTGGCGACATATTTCAAATTTGCGAACGTGTGGGATCGGTTGTGAGGTTGGGCTAGATTTTTACGAGCGAGCGGAGCGAGCGAGCAACGGTCACAATTTCCAAGCTATACATCTACCTTATATTGCCTTCCATATATTTCGTGTTATTACCTAATTTTGTCAGCCATTTCGGACATCACATTGCACTGTACTATGAGGAAATAGTACTTTTTATGTGAAACTATTCATAAACTGTAAACATGTGTCGGTAGGCAATAGGATAAATACTTCCGGCTCCTCGGGCTGGTGCGAATATTTCAATGTCCGTATGTGCCAAACCGTTGGTTTATGACACACCTTTACGCGTCTCTCGCTCGCTGCGCTCGCTCGAAAACTATAGCCTAACCTAAAACCAATCCATCTTGCGATCATTATTCGATATGATGGCGACATATTTCAAATTTGCGAACGTGTCGGATCGGTTGTGGGGTTGGACTAGATTTTTACGAGCGAGCGGATCGAGCGAGCAACGGTCACAATTTCCAAGCTATACATATACCATATATTGTCTTGCATATATTTCGTGCTTGTACCTAATTTTGTCAGCCATTTCGGACATCACGTTGCACTGTACTATGAGGAAACGGTACTGATTATGTGAAACTATTGGTAAACCGTAAACATTTGTCAGAAGGCAATAGGATAAAGACTTCCGGCTCCTCGGGCTGGAGTGAATATATCAATGTCCGTATGTGCCAAACCGATGGTTTGTGACACACCTTTACGCGTCTCTCGTTCGCTGCGCTCGCACGAAAGCTATAGCCTAACCTAAAACCAATCCATCTTCCGTTCATTATTCGATATGGTGGCGACATATTTCAAATTTGCGAACGTGTGGGATCGGTTGTGAGGTTGGACTAGATTTTTACGAGCTAGCGGAGCGAGCGTGACACGGTCACAATTTCCAAGCTACACATATACCTTATATTGCCTTCCATATGTTTCGTGTTATTACCTAATTTTGTCAGCCATTTCGCACATCACATTGCACTGTACTATGAGGAAATAGTACTATTTATGTGAAACTATTCATAAACTGTAAACATGTGTCAGTAGGCAATAGGATAAATACTTCCGGCTCCTCGGGCTGGTAAGAATATTTCAATGTCCGTATGTGCCAAACCGTTGGTTTATGACACACCTATACGCGTCTCTCGCTCGCTGCGCTCGCTCGAAACCTATAGCCTAACCTAAAACCAATCCATCTTGCGTTCATTATTCGATATGATGGCGACATATTTCAAATTTGCGAACGTGTCGGATCGGTAGTGGGGTTGGACTAGATTTTTACGAGCGAGCGGAGCGAGCGAGCAACGGTCACAATTTCCAAGCTATACATATACCATATATTGTCTTGCATATATTTCGTGCTTGTACCTAATTTTGTCAGCCATTTCGGACATCACATTGCACTGTACTATGAGGAAATAGTACTATTTATGTGAAACTATTCATAAACTGTAAACATGTGTCAGTAGGCAATAGGATAAGTACTTCCGGCTCCTCGGGCTGGTAAGAATATTTCAATGTCCGTATGTGCCAAACCGTTGGTTTATGACACACCTATACGCGTCTCTCGCTCGCTGCGCTCGCTCGAAAACTATAGCCTAACCTAAAACCAATCCATCTTGCGTTCATTATTCGATATGATGGCGACATATTTCAAATTTGCGAACGTGTCGGATCGGTAGTGGGGTTGGACTAGATTTTTACGAGCGAGCGGAGCGAGCGAGCAACGGTCACAATTTCCAAGCTATACATATACCATATATTGTCTTGCATATATTTCGCGCTTGTACCTAATTTTGTCAGCCATTTCGGACATCACGTTGCACTGTACTATGAGGAAACGGTACTAATTATGTGAAACTATTGGTAAACCGTAAACATTTGTCATCAGGCAATAGGATAAAGACCTCTGGCTCCTCGGGCTGGTGCGAATATATCAATGTCCGTATGTGCCAAACCGATGGTTTGTGACACACCTTTACGCGTCTCTCGTTCGCTGCGCTCGCACGAAAGCTATAGCCTAACCTAAAACCAATCCATCTTGCGTTCATTATTCGATATGATGGCGACATATTTCAAATTTGCGAACGTGTCGTATCGGTTGTGGGGTTGGACTAGATTTTTACGAGCGAGCGGAGCGAGCGAGCAACGGTCACAATTTCCAAGCTATACATATACCATATATTGTCTTGCATATATTTCGTGCTTGTACCTAATTTTGTCAGCCATTTCGGACATCACATTGCACTGTACTATGAGGAAATAGTACTATTTATGTGAAACTATTCATAAACTGTAAACATGTGTCAGTACGCAATATGATAAATACTTCCGGCTCCTCGGGCTGGTGCGAATATTTCAATGTCCGTATGTGCCAAACCGTTGGTTTATGACACACCTGTACGCGTCTCTCGCTCGCTGCGCTCGCTCGAAACCTATAGCCTAACCTAAAACCAATCCATCTTGCGTTCATTATTCGATATGATGGCGACATATTTCAAATTTGCGAACGTGTGGGATCGGTTGTGAGGTTGGACTAGATTTTTACGAGCGAGCGGAGCGAGCGTGACACGGTCACAATTTCCAAGCTATACATATACCTTATATTGCCTTCCATATGTTTCGTGTTATTACCTAATTTTGTCAGCCATTTCGGACATCACATTGCACTGTACTATGAGGAAATAGTACTATTTATGTGAAACTATTCATAAACTGTAAACATGTGTCAGTACGCAATATGATAAATACTTCCGGCTCCTCGGGCTGGTGCGAATATTTCAATGTCCGTATGTGCCAAACCGTTGGTTTATGACACACCTATACGCGTCTCTCGCTCGCTGCGCTCGCTCGAAACCTATAGCCTAACCTAAAACCAATCCATCTTGCGTTCATTATTCGATATGATGGCGACATATTTTAAATTTGCGAACGTGTCGTATCGGTTGTGGTGTTGGACTAGATCTTTACGAGGGAGCGGAGCGGGCGAGCAACGGTCACAATTTCCAAGCTATACATATACCATATATTGTCTTGCATATATTTCGTGCTTGTACCTAATTTTGTCAGCCATTTCGGACATCACGTTGCACTGTACTATGAGGAAACGGTTCTAATTATGTTAAACTAATGGTAAACCGTAAACATTTGTCAGAAGGCAATAGGATAAAGACTTCCGGCTCCTCGGGCTGGTGCGAACATATCAATGTCCGTATGTGCCAAACCGATGGTTTGTGACACACCTTTACGCGTCTCTCGTTCGCTGCGCTCGCACGAAAGCTATAGCCTAACCTAAAACCAATCCATCTTCCGTTCATTATTCGATATGGTGGCGACATATTTTAAATTTGCGAACGTGTGGGATCGGTTGTGAGGTTGGACTAGATTTTTACGAGCGAGCGGAGCGAGCGAGCAACGGTCACAATTTCCAAGCTATACATATACCTTATATTGCCTTCCATATATTTCGTGTTCTTACCTAATTTTGTCAGCCATTTCGGACATCACATTGCACTGTACTATGAGGAAATAGTACTATTTATGTGAAACTATTCATAAACTGTAAACATGTGTCGGTAGGCAATAGGATAAATACTTCCGGCTCCTCGGGCTGGTGCGAATATTTCAATGTCCGTATGTGCCAAACCGATGGATTGTGACACACCTCGCCGCGTCCTTCGCTCGCCGTGCTCGCTCGAAAGCTATAGCCTAACCTAAAAACAATCCCTCTTGCGTTAGTCATTCGACATGGAGGCGACTTATTTCAAATATGGGTACGTGTCGGATCGGATGTGAGGTTGGACTAGATTTTTACGAGCGAGCGGAGCGAGCGAGCAACGGTCACAATTTCCAAGCTATACATATACCTTATATTGCCTTCCATATATTTCGTGTTATTACCAAATTTTGTCAGCCATTTCGGACATCACGTTGCACTGTACTATGAGGAAACGGTACTAATTATGTGAAACTATTGGTAAACCGTAAACATTTGTCAGAAGGCAATAGGATAAAGACTTCCGGCTACTCGGACTGGTGCGAATATTTCAATGTCCCCATGTGCCAAACCGTTGGATTGTGACACACCTCTCCGCGTCCCTCGCTCGCGATGCTCGCTCGAAAGCTATAGCCTAACCTAAAACCAATCCAGCTTCCGTTCATTATTTGATATGGTGGCGACAAGTCTCCAATTTGCGAACGTGTCGGATCGGTTGTGAGGTTGGACCAGATTTTTACGAGCGAGCGGAGCGAGCGTGCAGCAGTCACAATTTCCAAGCTATACATATATCTTATATTGCCTTGCATATATTTCGTGTTAGTACCTAATATTGTCAGCCATTTCGGACATCACATTGCACTGTACTATGAGGAAATAGTACTATTTATGTGAAACTATTCATAAACTGTAAACATGTGTCGGTAGGCAATAGGATAAATACTTCCGGCTCCTCGGGCTGGTGCGAATATTTCAATGTCCGTATGTGCCAAACCGTTGGTTTCTGACACACCTTTACGCGTCTCTCGCTCGCTGCGCTCGCTCGAAAACTATAGCCTAACCTAAAACCAGTCCATCTTCCGTTCATTCTTCGATATGGTGGCGACATATTTCAAATTTGCGAACGTGTCGGATCGGTTGTGAGGTTGGACTCGATTTTTACGAGCGAGCGGAGCGAGCGAGCAACGGTCACAATTTCCAAGCTATACATATACCTTATATTGCCTTCCATATATTTCGTGTTATTACCTAATTTTGTCAGCCATTTCGGACATCACATTGCTCTGTACTATGAGGAAACGGTACTAATTATGTGAAACTATTGGTAAACCGTAAACATTTGTCAGAAGGCAATAGGATAAAGACTTCCGGCTCCTCGGGCTGGTGCGAATATTTCAATGTCCGTATGTGCCAAACGGTTGGTTTGTTACACACCGTTACGCGTCTCTCGCTCGCTGCGCTCGCACGAAAGCTGTAGCCTAACATAAACCAATCCATCTTCCGTTCATTATTCGATATGGTGGCGACATGTTTCGAATTTGCGAACGTGTGGGATCGGTTGTGAGGTTGGACCAGATTTTTACGAGCGAGCGGAGCGAGCGTGCAACGGTCACAATTTCCAAGCTATACATATACCTTATATTGCCTTGCTTATATTTCTTGTTATTACCAACTTTTGTCAGCCATTTTGGACATCACATTGCACTGTTATATGTGGAAATAGTACTATTTATTTGAAACTATTCATAAACTATAAGCATTTGTCAGTAGGCAATAGGATAAAGTCTTCCGGCTCCTCGGGATGGTGCGAATGTTTCAATGTCCGTATGTGCCAAACCGTTGGTATGTGACACACATTTACGCGTCGCTCGCTCGCTGCGCTCGCTCGAAGACTATAGCCTAACCTAAAACCAGTCCATCTTCCGTTCATTCTTCGATATGGTGGCGACATATTTCAAATTTGCGAACGGGTCGGATCGGTTGTGAGGTTGGACAAGATTTTTACGAGCGAGCGGAGCGAGCGAGCAACGGTCACAATTTCCAAGATATACATATACCATATATTGCCTTGCATAGCTTTCGTGCTAGTACCTAATTTTGTCTGCCATTTCGGACATCACATTGCACTGTACTATGAGGAGACGGTACTATTTATGCGAAACTATTGGTAAACTGTAAACATTTGTCAGTAGCAATAGGATAAAGACTTCCGGCTCCTCGGGCTGGTGCGAATATTTCAATGTCCGTATGTGCCAAACCGATGGATTGTGTCACACCTCTCCGCGTCCTTCGCTCGCCGTGCTCGCTCGAAAGCTATAGCCTAACCTAAAAACAATCCCTCTTGCGTTAGTCATTCGACATGGAGGCGACTTATTTCAAATATGGGTACGTGTCGGATCGGATGTGAGGTTGGACTAGATTTTTACGAGCGAGCGGAGCGAGCGAGCAACGGTCACAATTTCCAAGCTATACATATACCTTATATTGCCTTCCATATATTTCGTGTTATTACCAAATTTTGTCAGCCATTTCGGACATCACGTTGCACTGTACTATGAGGAAACGGTACTAATTATGTGAAACTATTGGTAAACCGTAAACATTTGTCAGAAAGCAATAGGATAAAGACTTCCGGCTCCTCGGGCTGGTGCGAATATTTCAATGTCCGTATGTGCCAAACCGTTGGTTTGTGACACACCTTTACGCGTCTCTCGCTCGCTGCGCTCGCACGAAAGCTATAGGCTAACATAAACCAATCCATCTTCCGTTCATTATTCGATATGGTGGCGACATGTTTCGAATTTGAGAACGTGTGGGATCGGTTGTGAGGTTGGACCAGATTTTTACGAGCGAGCGGAGCGAGCGTGCAGCAGTCACAATTTCCAAGCTATACATATATCTTATATTGCCTTGCATATATTTCGTGTTAGTACCTAATATTGTCAGCCATTTCGGACATCACATTGCACTGTACTATGAGGAAATAGTACTATTTATGTGAAACTATTCATAAACTGTAAACATGTGTTGGTAGGCAATAGGATAAATACTTCCGGCTCCTCGGGCTGGTGCGAATATTTCAATGTCCGTATGTGCCAAACCGTTGGTTTCTGACACACCTTTACGCGTCTCTCGCTCGCTGCGCTCGCTCGAAAACTATAGCCTAACCTAAAACCAGTCCATCTTCCGTTCATTCTTCGATATGGTGGCGACATATTTCAAATTTGCGAACGGGTCGGATCGGTTGTGAGGTTGGACAAGATTTTTACGAGCGAGCGGAGCGAGCGAACAACGGTCACAATTTCCAAGCTATACATATACCTTATATTGCCTTCCATATATTTCGTGTTATTACCTAATTTTGTCAGCCATTGCGGACATCACATTGCACTGTACTATGTGAAAATAGTACTATTTATGTGAAACTATTGGTAAACTGTAAACATTTGTCAGTAGCAATAGATAAAGACTTCCGGCTCCTCGGGCTGGTGCGAATATTTCAATGTCCGTATGTGCCAAACCGTTGGTTTGTGACACACCTTTACGCGTCTCTCGCTCGCTGCGCACGCACGAAAGCTATAGCCTAACCTAAAACCAATCCATCTTCCGTTCATTATTGGATATGGTGGCGACATATTTCAAATTTGCGAACGTGTCGGATCGCTTGTGAGTTTGGACTAGATTTTTACGAGCGAGCGGAGCGAGCGAGCAACGGTCACAATTTCCAAGCTATACATATACCATATATTGCCTTGCATATATTTCGTGCTAATACCTAATTGTGTCAGCCATTTCGGACATCACATTGCACTGTACTATGAGGAAACGGTACTAATTATGTGAAACTATTGGTAAACCGTAAACATTTGTCAGAAGGCAATAGGATAAAGACTTCCGGCTCCTCGGGCTGGTGCGAATATTTCAATGTCCGTATGTGCCAAACCGTTGGTTTGTGACACACCTTTACGCGTCTCTCGCTCGCTGCGCTCGCACGAAAGCTATAGGCTAACATAAACCAATCCATCTTCCGTTCATTATTCGATATGGTGGCGACATGTTTCGAATTTGAGAACGTGTGGGATCGGTTGTGAGGTTGGACCAGATTTTTACGAGCGAGCGGAGCGAGCCTGCAACGGTCACAATTTCCAAGCTATACATATACCTTATATTGCCTTGCTTATATTTCTTATTATTACCTACTTTTGTCAGCCATTTTGGACATCACATTGCACTGTTATATGTGGAAATAGTACTATTTATGTGAAACTATTCATAAACTGTAAGCATTTGTCAGTAGGCAATAGGATAAAGACTTCCGGCTCCTCGGGCTGGTGCGAATGTTTCAATGTCCGTATGTGCCAAACCGTTGGTGCGTGACACACATTTACGCGTCGCTCGCTCGCTGCGCTCGCTCGAAGGCTATAGCCTAACCTAAAACCAATCCACCTTGCGTTCATTATTCGCTATGGTGGCGACATATTTCAAATTTGCGAACGTGACGGATCGGTTGTGAGGTTGGACTAGATTTTTACGAGCGAGCGGAGCGAGCGAGCAACGGTCACAATTTCCAAGCTATACATATACCATATATTGCCTTGCATAGTTTTCGTGCTAGTATCTAATTTTGTCTGCAATTTCGGACATCACATTGCACTGTACTATGAGGAAACGGTACTAATTATGTGAAACTGTTGGTAAACCGTAAACATTTGTCAGAAGGCAATAGGATAAAGACTTTCGGCTCCTCGGGCTGGTGCGAATATTTCAATGTCCGTATGTGCCAAACCGTTGGTTTGTGACACACCTTTACGCGTCTCTCGCTCGCTGCGCTCGCTCGAAAGCTATAGCCTAACCTAAAAACAATCCCTTTTGCGTTAGTCATTCGACATGAAGGCGACTTATTTCAAATTTGGGAACGTGTCGGATCGAATGTGAGGTTGGACTGGATTTTTGCGAGCGAGCGGAGCGGGCGAGCAACGGTCACAATTTACAAGCTATACATATACCTTATATTGCCTTCCATATATTTCGTGTTATTACCAAATTTTGTCAGCCATTTCGGACATCACATTGCACTGTACTATGAGGAAACGGTACTAATTATGTGAAACTATTACTAAACCGTGAACATTTGTCAGAAGGCAATAGGATAAAGACTTCCGGCTCCTCGGACTGTTGCGAATATTTCAATGTCCCCATGTGCCAAACCGTTGGATTGTGACACACCTCTCCGCGTCCCTCGCTCGCCATGCTCGCTCGAAAGCTATAGCCTAACCTAAAACCAATCCAGCTTCCGTTCATTATTTGATATGGTGGCGACATGTCTCGAATTTGCGAACGTGTCGGATCGGTTGTGAGGTTGGACAAGATTTTTACGAGCGAGCGGAGCGAGCGTGCAGCAGTCACAAGTTCCAAGCTATACATATATCTTATATTGCCTTGCATATATTTCGTGTTAGTACCTAATATTGTCAGCCATTTCGGACATCACATTGCACTGTACTATGTGGAAATAGTACTATTTATGTGAAACTATTCATAAACTGTAAACATGTATCGGTAGGCAATAGGATAAATACTTCCGGCTCCTCGGGCTGGTGCGAATATTTCAATGTCCGTATGTGCCAAACCGTTGGTTTCTGACACACCTTTACGCGTCACTCGCTCGCTGCGCTCGCTCGAAAACTATAGCCTACCTAAAACCAATCCATCTTCCGTTCATTATTGGATATGGTGGCGACATATTTCAAATTTGCAAACGTGTCGGATCGCTTGTGAGGTTGGACTAGATTTTTTCGAGCGAGCGGAGCGAGCTAGCAACGGTCACAATTTCCAAGCTATACATATACCTTATATTGCCTTCCATATATTTCGTGTTATTACCAGATTTTGTCAGCCATTTCGGACATCACATTGCACTGTACTATGTGGAAATAGTACTATTTATGTGAAACTATTGGTAAACTGTAAACATTTGTCAGTAGCAATAGGATAAAGACTTCCGGCTCCTCGGGCTGGTGCGAATATTTCAATGTCCGTATGTGCCAAACCGATGGATTGTGACACACCTTTTCGCGTCTCTCGCTCGCTGCGCTCGCACGAAAGCTATAGCCTAACCTAAAACCAATCCATCTTCCGTTCATTATTCGATATGGTGGCGACATGTTTCGAATTTGCGAACGTGTGGGATCGGTTGTGAGGTTGGACCAATTTTTTACGAGCGAGCGGAGCGAGCGTGCAACGGTCACAATTTCCAAGCTATACATATACCTTATGTTGCCTTGCTTATATTTCGTGTTATTACCTACTTTTGCCAGCCATTTCGGACAGCACATTGCACTGTTATATGTGGAAATACTATTTATGTGAAACTATTCATAAACTGTAAACATTTGTCAGAAGGCAATAGGGTAAAGACTTCCGGCTCCTCGGGTTGGTGCGAATGTTTCAATGTCCGTATGTGCCAAACCGTTGGTTTGTGACACACATTTACGCGTCGCTCGCTCGCTGCGCTCGCTCGAAGACTATAGCCTAACCTAAAACCAATCCATCTTGCGTTCATTATTCGATATGGTGGCGACATATTTCAAATTTGCGAACGTGTGGGATCGGTTGTGAGGTTGGACTAGATTTTTACGAGCGAGCGGAGCGAGCGAGCAACGGTCACAATTTCCAAGCTATACATATACCTTATATTGCCTTCCATATATTTCGTGTTATTACCTAATTTTGTCAGCCATTTCGGACATCACATTTTACTGTACTATGAGGAAATAGTACTATTTATGTGAAACTATTCATAAACTGTAAACATTTGTCAGTAGGCAATAGGATAAATACTTCCGGCTCCTCGGGCTGGTGCGAATATTTCAATGTCCGTATGTGCCAAACCGTTGGTTTATGACACACCTTTACGCGTCGCTCGCTCGAAAACTATAGCCTAACCTAAAACCAACCAATCTTCCGTCATTCTTCGATATGATGGCGACATATTTCAAATTTGCGAACGTGTCGGATCGGTTGTGGGGTTGGACTAGATTTTTACGAGCGAGCGGAGCGAGCGAGGAACGGTCACAATTTCCAAGCTATACATATACCATATATTGTCTTGCATATATTTCGTGCTTGTACCTAATTTTGTCAGCCATTTCGGACATCACATTGCACTGTTATATGTGGAAATAGTTCTATTTATGTGAAACTATTCATAAACTGTAAACATTTGTCAGTAGGCAATAGGATAAATACTTCCGGCTCCTCGGGCTGGTGCGAATATTTCAATGTCCATATGTGCCAAACCGTTGGTTTGTGACACACCTTTACGCGTCTCTCGTTCGCTGCGCTCGCACGAAAGCTATAGCCTAACCTAAAACCAATCCATCTTCCGTTCATTATTCGATATGGTGGCGACATATTTCAAATTTGCGAACATGTCGGATCGGTTGTGAGGTTGGACTAGATTTTTTCGAGCGAGCGGAGCGAGCCAGCAACGATCACAATTTCCAACCTATACATACACCTTATATTGCCTTGCATATATGTCGTGTTATTACCTAATTTTGTCTGCCATTTCGGACATCACATTGCTCTGTACTATGAGGAAACGGTACTAATTATGTTAAACTATTCATAAACTGTAAACATGTGTCGGTAGGCAATAGGATAAATACTTCCGGCTCCTCGGGCTGGTGCGAATATTTCAATGTCCGTATGTGCCAAACCGTTGGTTTATGACACACCTATACGCGTCTCTCGCTCGATGCGCTCGCTCGAAAACTACAGCCTAACCTAAAACCAATCCATCTTGCGTTCATTATTCGATATGAATGCGATATATTTCAAATTTGCGAACGTGTCGGATCGGTTGTGGGGTTGGACTAGATTTTTACGTGCGAGCGGAGCGAGCGAGCAACGGTCACAATTTCCAAGCTATACATATACCATATATTGTCTTGCATATATTTCGTGCTTGTACCTAATTTTGTCAGCCATTTCGGACATCACGTTGCACTGTACTATGAGGAAACGGTACTAATTATGTGAAACTATTGGTAAACCGTAAACATTTGTCACAAGGCAATAGGATAAAGACTTCCGGCTCCTCGGGCTGGTGCGAATATATCAATGTCCATATGTGCCAAACCGATGGTTTGTGACACAACTTTACGCGTCTCTCGTTCGCTGCGCTCGCACGAAAGCTATAGCCTAACCTAAAACCAATCCACCTTCCGTTCATTATTCGATATGGTGGCGACATATTTCAAATTTGCGAACGTGTGGGATCGGTTGTGAGGTTGGACTAGATTTTTACGAGCGAGCGGAGCGAGCGAGCAACGGTCACAATTTCCAAGCTATACATATACCTTATATTGCCTTCCATATATTTCGTGTTATTACCTAATTTTGTCAGCCATTTCGGACATCACATTGCACTGTACTATGAGGAAATAGTACTATTTATGTGAAACTATTCATAAACTGTAAACATGTGTCGGTAGGCAATAGGATAAATACTTCCGGCTCCTCGGGCTGGTGCGAATATTTCAATGTCCGTATGTGCCAAACCGTTGGTTTGTGACACACCTCTACGCGTCTCTCGCTCGCCGCGCTCCCACGAAAGCTATAGCCTAACCTAAAACCAATCCATCTTCCGTTCATTATTGGATATGGTGGCGACATATTTCAAATTTGCGAACGTGTGGGATCGGTTGTGAGGTTGGACTAGATTTTTACGAGCGAGCGGAGCGAGCGAGCAACGGTCACAATTTCCAAGCTATACATATACCTTATATTGCCTTCCATATATTTCGTGTTATTACCTAATTTTGTCTGCCATTTCGGACATCACATTGCACTGTACTATGAGGAAACGGTACTAATTATGTGAAACTGTTGGTAAACCGTAAACATTTGTCAGAAGGCAATAGGATAAAGACTTTCGGCTCCTCGGGCTGGTGCGAATATTTCAATGTCCGTGTGTGCCAAACCGTTGGTTTGTGACACACCTTTACGCGGCTCTCGCTCGCTGCGCTCGCACGAAAGCTATAGCCTAACCTAAAACCAATCCATCTTCCGTTCATTATTCGATATGGTGGCGACATATTTCAAATTTGCGAACGTGTGGGATCAGTTGTGAGGTTGGACTAGATTTTTACGAGCGAGCGGAGCGAGCGAGCAACGGTCACAATTACCAAGCTATACATATACCATGTATTGTCTTGCATATATTTCGTGCTTGTACCTAATTTTGTCAGCCATTTCGGACATCACATTGCACTGTACTATGTGGAATTAGTACTATTTATGTGAAACTATTCATAAACTGTAAACATGTGTCGGTAGGCAATAGGATAAATACTTCCGGCTCCTCGGGCTGGTGCGAATATTTCAATGTCCGTATGTGCCAAACCGTTTGTTTGAGACACACATTTGCGCTTCGCTCGCTCGCTGCGCTCGCTCGAAAACTATAGCCTAACCTAAAACCAACCAATCTTCCGTCATTCTTCGATATGATGGCGACATATTTCAAATTTGCGAACGTGTCGGATCGGTTGTGGGGTTGGACTAGATTTTTACGTGCGAGCGGAGCGAGCGAGCAACGGTCACAATTTCCAAGCTATACATATACCATATATTGTCTTGCATATATTTCGTGCTTGTACCTAATTTTGTCAGCCATTTCGGACATCACGTTGCACTGTACTATGAGGAAACGGTACTAATTATGTGAAACTAATGGTAAACCGTAAACATTTGTCAGAAGGCAATAGGATAAAGACTTCCGGCTCCTCGGGCTGGTGCGAATATTTCAATGTCCGTATGTGCCAAACCGTTGGTTTATGACACACCTATACGCGTCTCTCGCTCGCTGCGCTCGCTCGAAAACTACAGCTTAACCTAAAACCAATCCATCTTGCGTTCATTATTCGATATGAATGCGATATATTTCAAATTTGCGAACGTGTCGGATCGCTTGTGAGGTTGGACTAGATTTTTACGAGCGAGCGGAGCGAGCGAGCTACGGTCACAATTTCCAAGCTATACATATACCTTATATTGCCTTCCATATATTTCGTGTTATTACCAGATTTTGTCAGCCATTTCGGACATCACATTGCACTGTACTATGTGGAAATAGTACTATTTATGTGAAACTATTGGTAAACTGTAAACATTTGTCAGTAGCAATAGGATAAAGACTTCCGGCTCCTCGGGCTGGTGCGAATATTTCAATGTCCGTATGTGCCAAACCGTTGGTTTGTGACACACCTCTACGCGTCTCTCGCTCGCCGCGCTCCCACGAAAGCTATAGCCTAACCTAAAACCAATCCATCTTCCGTTCATTATTGGATATGGTGGCGACATATTTCAAATTTGCGAACGTGTGGGATCGGTTGTGAGGTTGGACTAGATTTTTACGAGCGAGCGGAGCGAGCGAGCAACGGTCACAATTTCCAAGCTATACATATACCTTATATTGCCTTCCATATATTTCGTGTTATTACCTGATTTTGTCTGCCATTTCGGACATCACATTGCACTGTACTATGTGGAATTAGTACTATTTATGTGAAACTATTCATAAACTGTAAATATGTGTCGGTAGGCAATAGGATAAATACTTCCGGCTCCTCGGGCTGGTGCGAATATTTCAATGTCCGTATGTGCCAAACCGTTTGTTTGAGACACACATTTGCGCTTCGCTCGCTCGCTGCGCTCGCTCGAAAACTATAGCCTAACCTAAAACCAACCAATCTTCCGTCATTCTTCGATATGATGGCGACATATTTCAAATTTGCGAACGTGTCGGATCGGTTGTGGGGTTGGACTAGATTTTTACGTGCGAGCGGAGCGAGCGAGCAACGGTCACAATTTCCAAGCTATACATATACCATATATTGTCTTGCATATATTTCGTGCTTGTACCTAATTTTGTCAGCCATTTCGGACATCACGTTGCACTGTACTATGAGGAAACGGTACTAATTATGTGAAACTAATGGTAAACCGTAAACATTTGTCAGAAGGCAATAGGATAAAGACTTCCGGCTCCTCGGGCTGGTGCGAATATTTCAATGTCCGTATGTGCCAAACCGTTGGTTTATGACACACCTATACGCGTCTCTCGCTCGCTGCGCTCGCTCGAAAACTACAGCCTAACCTAAAACCAATCCATCTTGCGTTCATTATTCGATATGAATGCGATATATTTCAAATTTGCGAACGTGTCGGATCGCTTGTGAGGTTGGACTAGATTTTTACGAGCGAGCGGAGCGAGCGAGCTACGGTCACAATTTCCAAGCTATACATATACCTTATATTGCCTTCCATATATTTCGTGTTATTACCAGATTTTGTCAGCCATTTCGGACATCACATTGCACTGTACTATGTGGAAATAGTACTATTTATGTGAAACTATTG
Organism: Bombus affinis; assembly: GCF_024516045.1. Lineage (NCBI taxonomy): Eukaryota > Metazoa > Arthropoda > Insecta > Hymenoptera > Apidae > Bombus > Bombus affinis. The sequence continues at coordinate 271,760 of NW_026108882.1, read as the reverse complement.
GTAAACTGTAAACATTTGTCAGTAGCAATAGGATAAAGACTTCCGGCTCCTCGGGCTGGTGCGAATATTTCAATGTCCGTATGTGCCAAACCGATGGATTGTGACACACCTTTTCGCGTCTCTCGCTCGCTGCGCTCGCACGAAAGCTATAGTCTAACCTAAAACCAATCCATCTTCCGTTCATTATTCGATATGGTGGCGACATGATTCGAATTTGCGAACGTGTGGGATCGGTTGTGAGGTTGGACCAAATTTTTACGAGCGAGCGGAGCGAGCGTGCAACGGTCACAATTTCCAAGCTATACATATACCTTATATTGCCTTGCTTATATTTCGTGTTATTACCTAATTTTGTCAGCCATTTCGGACATCACATTGCACTGCACTATGTGGAAGTAGTACTATTTATGTGAAACTAGTCATAAACTGTAAACATGTGTCGGTAGGCAATAGGATAAATACTTCCGGCTCCTCGGGCTGGTGCGAATATTTCAATGTCCGTATGTGCCAAACCGTTGGTTTATGACACACCTATACGCGTCTCTCGCTCGCTGCGCTCGCTCGAAAACTACAGCCTAACCTAAAACCAATCCATTTTGCGTTCATTATTCGATATGAATGCGATATATTTCAAATTTGCGAACGTGTCGGATCGCTTGTGAGGTTGGACTAGATTTTTACGAGCGAGCGGAGCGAGCGAGCAACGGTCACAATTTCCAAGTTATACATATACCATATATTGCCTTGCATATATTTCGTGCTAGTACCTAATTGTGTCAGCCATTTCGGACATCACATTGCACTGTACTATGAGGAAACGGTACTAATTATGTGAAACTATTGGTAAACCGTAAACATTTGTCAGAAGGCAATAGGATAAAGACTTCCGGCTCCGCGGGCTGGTGCGAATATTTCAATGTCCGTATGTGCCAAACCGTTGTTTTGTGACACACCTTTACGCGTCTCTCGCTCGCTGCGCTCGCACGAAAGCTATAGCCTAACCTAAAACCAATCCATCTTCCGTTCATTATTGGATATGGTGGCGACATATTTCAAATTTGCGAACGTGTCGGATCGCTTGTGAGGGTGGACTAGATTTTTACGAGCGAGCGGAGCGAGCGAGCAACGGTCACAATTTCCAAGCTATACATATACCTTATATTGCCTTCCATATATTTCGTGTTATTACCAGATTTTGTCAGCCATTTCGGACATCACATTGCACTGTACTATGTGGAAATAGTACTATTTATGTGAAACTATTGGTAAACTGTAAACATTTGTCAGTAGCAATAGGATAAAGACTTCCGGCTCCTCGGGCTGGCTCGAATATTTCAATGTTCCTATGTGCCAAACCGATGGATTGTGACACACCTTTTCGCGTCTCTCGCTCGCTGCGCTCGCACGAAAGCTATAGTCTAACCTAAAACCAATCCATCTTCCGTTCATTATTCGATATGGTGGCGACATGTTTCGAATTTGCGAACGTGTGGGATCGGTTGTGAGGTTGGACCAAATTTTTACGAGCGAGCGGAGCGAGCGTGCAACGGTCACAATTTCCAAGCTATACATATACCTTATATTGCCTTGCTTATATTTTGTGTTATTACCTACTTTTGCCAGCCATTTCGGACATCACATTGCACTGTACTATGAGGAAAGGGTACTAATTATGTGAAACTGTTGGTAAACCGTAAACATTTGTCAGAAGGCAATAGGATAAAGACTTTCGGCTCCTCGGGCTGGTGCGAATATTTCAATGTCCGTATGTGCCAAACCGTTGGTTTGTGACACACCTTTACGCGGCTCTCGCTCGCTGCGCTCGCACGAAAGCTATAGCCTAACCTAAAACCAATCCATCTTCCGTCATTCTCCGATATGATGGCGACATATTTCAAATTTGCGAACGTGTCGGATCGGTTGTGGGGTTGGACTAGATTTTTACGAGCGAGCGGAGCGAGCGAGCAACGGTCACAATTTCCATGCTATACATATACCTTATATTGCCTTCCATATATTTCGTGTTATTACCTAATTTTGTCAGCCATTTCGGACATCACATTGCACTGTACTATGAGGAAATAGTACTATTTATGTGAAACTATTCATAAACTGTAAACATGTGTCGGTAGGCAATAGGATAAATACTTCCGGCTCCTCGGGCTGGTGCGAATATTTCAATGTCCGTATGTGCCAAACCGTTAGTTTGAGACACACATTTACGCGTCGCTCGCTCGCTGCGCTCGCTCGAAAACTATAGCCTAACCTAAAACCAATCCATCTTCCGTTATTCTTCGATATGGTGGCGACATAGTTCAAATTTGCGAACGTGACGGATCGGTTGTGAGGTTGGACTAGATTTTTACGAGCGAGCGGAGCGAGCGAGCAACGGTCACAATTTCCAAGCTATACATATACCTTATATTGCCTTCCATATATTTCGTGTTATTACCAAATTTTGTCAGCCATTTCGGACATCACGTTGCACTGTACTATGAGGAAACGGTACTAATTATGTGAAACTATTGGTAAACCGTAAACATTTGTCAGAAGGCAATAGGATAAAGACTTCCGGCTCATCGGGCTGGTGCGAATGTTTCAATGTCCGTATGTGCCAAACCGTTGGTATGTGACACACATTTACGCGTCGCTCGCTCGCTGCGCTCGCTCGAAGACTATAGCCTAACCTAAAACCAATCCATCTTCCGTTATTCTTCGATATGGTGGCGACATAGTTCAAATTTGCGAACGTGACGGATCGGTTGTGAGGTTGGACAAGATTTTTACGAGCGAGCGGAGCGAGCGAACAACGGTCACAATTTCCAAGCTATACATATACCTTATATTGCCTTCCATATATTTCGTGTTATTACCTAATTTTGACAGCCATTGCGGACATCACATTGCACTGTACTATGTGAAAATAGTACTATTTATGTGAAACTATTGGTAAACTGTAAACATTTGTCAGTAGCAATAGGATAAAGACTTCCGGCTCCTCGGGCTGGTGCGAACATTTCAATGTCCGTATGTGCCAAACCGTTGGTTTGTGACACACCTTTACGCGTCTCTCGCTCGCTGCGCACGCACGAAAGCTATAGCCTAACCTAAAACCAATCCATCTTCCGTTCATTATTGGATATGGTGGCGACATATTTCAAATTTGCGAACGTGTCGGATCGCTTGTGAGTTTGGACTAGATTTTTACGAGCGAGCGGAGCGAGCGAGCAACGGTCACAATTTCCAAGCTATACATATACCATATATTGCCTTGCATAGTTTTCGTGCTAGTATCTAATTTTGTCTGCAATTTCGGACATCACATTGCACTGTACTATGAGGAAACGGTACTAATTATGTGAAACTGTTGGTAAACCGTAAACATTTGTCAGAAGGCAATAGGATAAAGACTTTCGGCTCCTCGGGCTGGTGCGAATATTTCAATGTCCGTATGTGCCAAACCGTTGGTTTGTGACACACCTTTACGCGTCTCTCGCTCGCTGCGCTCGCTCGAAAGCTATAGCCTAACCTAAAAACAATCCCTCTTGCGTTAGTCATTCGACATGAAGGCGACTTATTTCAAATTTGGGAACGTGTCGGATCGAATGTGAGGTTGGACTGGATTTTTGCGAGCAAGCGGAGCGAGCGAGCAACGGTCACAATTTCCAAGCTATACATGTACCATATATTGCCTTGCATATATTTCGTGTTATTACTTAATTTTGTCAGCCATTTCGGACATCACATTGCACTGTACTATGTGGAAATAGTACTATTTATGCGAAACTATTGGTAAACTGTAAACATTTGTCAGTAGCAATAGGATAAAGACTTCCGGCTCCTCGGGCTGGTGCGAATATTTCAATGTCCGTATGTGCCAAACCGATGGATTGTGACACAACTCTCCGCGTCCCTCGCTCGCCGTGCTCGCTCGAAAGCTATACCCTAACCTAAAAACAATCCCTCTTGCGTTAGTCATTCGACATGGAGGCGACTTATTTCAAATATGGGTACGTGTCGGATCGGATGTGAGGTTGGACTACATTTTTACGAGCGAGCGGAGCGAGCGAGCAACGGTCACAATTTCCAAGCTATACATATACCTTATATTGCCTTCCATATATTTCGTGTTATTACCAAATTTTGTCAGCCATTTCGGACATCACATTGCACTGTACTATGAGGAAACGGTACTAATTATGTGAAACTATTACTAAACTGTGAACATTTGTCAGAAGGCAATAGGATAAAGACTTCCGGCTCCTCGGACTGTTGCGAATATTTCAATGTCCCCATGTGCCAAACCGTTGGATTGTGACACACCTCTCCGCGTCCCTCGCTCGCCATGCTCGCTCGAAAGCTATAGCCTAACCTAAAACCAATCCAGCTTCCGTTCATTATTTGATATGGTGGCGACATGTCTCGAATTTGCGAACGTGTCGGATCGGTTGTGAGGTTGGACAAGATTTTTACGAGCGAGCGGAGCGAGCGTGCAGCAGTCACAAGTTCCAAGCTATACATATATCTTATATTGCCTTCCATATATTTCGTGTTATTACCAGATTTTGTCAGCCATTTCGGACATCACATTGCACTGTACTATGTGGAAATAGTACTATTTATGTGAAACTATTGGTAAACTGTAAACATTTGTCAGTAGCAATAGGATAAAGACTTCCGGCTCCTCGGGCTGGTGCGAATATTTCAATGTCCGTATGTGCCAAACCGATGGATTGTGACACACCTTTTCGCGTCTCTCGCTCGCTGCGCTCGCACGAAAGCTATAGCCTAACCTAAAACCAATCCATCTTCCGTTCATTATTCGATATGGTGGCGACATGTTTCGAATTTGCGAAAGTGTGGGATCGGTTGTGAGGTTGGAACAATTTTTTACGAGCGAGCGGAGCGAGCGTGCAACGGTCACAATTTCCAAGCTATACATATACCTTATGTTGCCTTGCTTATATTTCGTGTTATTACCTACTTTTGCCAGCCATTTCGGACAGCACATTGCACTGTTATATGTGGAAATACTATTTATGTGAAACTATTCATAAACTGTAAACATTTGTCAGAAGGCAATAGGATAAAGACTTCCGGCTCCTCGGGTTGGTGCGAATGTTTCAATGTCCGTATGTGCCAAACCGTTGGTTTGTGACACACATTTACGCGTCGCTCGCTCGCTGCGCTCGCTCGAAGACTATAGCCTAACCTAAAACCAATCCATCTTGCGTTCATTATTCGATATGGTGGCGACATATTTCAAATTTGCGAACGTGTGGGATCGGTTGTGAGGTTGGACTAGATTTTTACGAGCGAGCGGAGCGAGCGAGCAACGGTCACAATTTCCAAGCTATACATACACCTTATATTGCCTTGCATATATGTCGTGTTATTACCTAATTTTGTCTGCCATTTCGGACATCACATTGCTCTGTACTATGAGGAAACGGTACTAAGTATGTTAAACTATTCATAAACTGTAAACATGTGTCGGTAGGCAATAGGATAAATACTTCCGGCTCCTCGGGCTGGTGCGAATATTTCAATGTCCGTATGTGCCAAACCGTTGGTTTATGACACACCTATACGCGTCTCTCGCTCGCTGCGCTCGCTCGAAAACTACAGCGTAACCTAAAACCAATCCATCTTGCGTTCATTATTCGATATGAATGCGATATATTTCAAATTTGCGAACGTGTCGGATCGGTTGTGGGGTTGGACTAGATTTTTACGAGCGAGCGGAGCGAGCGAGCAACGGTCACAATTTCCAAGCTATACATATACCATATATTGTCTTGCATATATTTCGTGCTTGTACCTAATTTTGTCAGCCATTTCGGACATCACGTTGCACTGTACTATGAGGAAACGGTACTAATTATGTGAAACTATTGATAAACCGTAACCATTTGTCACAAGGCAATAGGATAAAGACTTCCGGCTCCTCGGGCTGGTGCGAATATATCAATGTCCATATGTGCCAAACCGATGGTTTGTGACACAACTTTACGCGTCTCTCGTTCGCTGCGCTCGCACGAAAGCTATAGCCTAACCTAAAACCAATCCATCTTCCGTTCATTATTCGATATGGTGGCGACATATTTCAAATTTGCGAACGTGTGGGATCGGTTGTGAGGTTGGACTAGATTTTTACGAGCGAGCGGGGCGAGCGAGCAACGGTCACAATTTCCAAGCTATACATATACCTTATATTGCCTTCCATATATTTCGTGTTATTACCTAATTTTGTCTGCCATTTCGGACATCACATTGCACTGTACTATGAGGAAACGGTACTAATTATGTGAAACTGTTGGTAAACCGTAAACATTTGTCAGAAGGCAATAGGATAAAGACTTTCGGCTCCTCGGGCTGGTGCGAATATTTCAATGTCCGTGTGTGCCAAACCGTTGGTTTGTGACACACCTTTACGCGGCTCTCGCTCGCTGCGCTCGCACGAAAGCTATAGCCTAACCTAAAACCAATCCATCTTCCGTTCATTATTCGATATGGTGGCGACATATTTCAAATTTGCGAACGTGTGGGATCAGTTGTGAGGTTGGACTAGATTTTTACGAGCGAGCGGAGCGAGCGAGCAACGGTCACAATTTCCAAGCTATACATATACCATATATTGTCTTGCATATATTTCGTGCTTGTACCTAATTTTGTCAGCCATTTCGGACATCACATTGCACTGTACTATGTGGAATTAGTACTATTTACGTGAAACTATTCATAAACTGTAAACATGTGTCGGTAGGCAATAGGATAAATACTTCCGGCTCCTCGGGCTGGTGCGAATATTTCAATGTCCGTATGTGCCAAACCGTTTGTTTGAGACACACATTTGCGCTTCGCTCGCTCGCTGCGCTCGCTCGAAAACTATAGCCTAACCTAAAACCAACCAATCTTCCGTCATTCTTCGATATGATGGCGACATATTTCAAATTTGCGAACGTGTCGGATCGGTTGTGGGGTTGGACTAGATTTTTACGTGCGAGCGGAGCGAGCGAGCAACGGTCACAATTTCCAAGCTATACATATACCATATATTGTCTTGCATATATTTCGTGCTTGTACCTAATTTTGTCAGCCATTTCGGACATCACGTTGCACTGTACTATGAGGAAACGGTACTAATTATGTGAAACTAATGGTAAACCGTAAACATTTGTCAGAAGGCAATAGGATAAAGACTTCCGGCTCCTCGGGCTGGTGCGAATATTTCAATGTCCGTATGTGCCAAACCGATGGATTGTGACACACCTTTTCGCGTCTCTCGCTCGCTGCGCTCGCACGAAAGCTATAGTCTAACCTAAAACCAATCCATCTTCCGTTCATTATTCGATATGGTGGCGACATGTTTCGAATTTGCGAACGTGTGGGATCGGTTGTGAGGTTGGACCAAATTTTTACGAGCGAGCGGAGCGAGCGTGCAACGGTCACAATTTCCAAGCTATACATATACCTTATATTGCCTTGCTTATATTTCGTGTTATTACCTAATTTTGTCAGCCATTTCGGACATCACATTGCACTGCACTATGTGGAAGTAGTACTATTTATGTGAAACTAGTCATAAATTGTAAACATGTGTCGGTAGGCAATAGGATAAATACTTCCGGCTCCTCGGGCTGGTGCGAATATTTCAATGTCCGTATGTGCCAAACCGTTGGTTTATGACACACCTATACGCGTCTCTCGCTCGCTGCGCTCGCTCGAAAACTACAGCCTAACCTAAAACCAATCCATCTTGCGTTCATTATTCGATATGAATGCGATATATTTCAAATTTGCGAACGTGTCGGATCGCTTGTGAGGTTGGACTAGATTTTTACGAGCGAGCGGAGCGAGCGAGCAACGGTCACAATTTCCAAGCTATACATATACCATATATTGCCTTGCATATATTTCGTGCTAGTACCTAATTGTGTCAGCCATTTCGGACATCACATTGCACTGTACTATGAGGAAACGGTACTAATTATGTGAAACTATTGGTAAACCGTAAACATTTGTCAGAAGGCAATAAGATAAAGACTTCCGGCTCCGCGGGCTGGTGCGAATATTTCAATGTCCGTATGTGCCAAACCGTTGTTTTGTGACACACCTTTACGCGTCTCTCGCTCGCTGCGCTCGCACGAAAGCTATAGCCTAACCTAAAACCAATCCATCTTCCGTTCATTATTGGATATGGTGGCGACATATTTCAAATTTGCGAACGTGTCGGATCGCTTGTGAGGGTGGACTAGATTTTTACGAGCGAGCGGAGCGAGCGAGCAACGGTCATAATTTCCAAGCTATACATATACCTTATATTGCCTTCCATATATTTCGTGTTATTACCAGATTTTGTCAGCCATTTCGGACATCATATTGCACTGTACTATGTGGAAATAGTACTATTTATGTGAAACTATTGGTAAACTGTAAACATTTGTCAGTAGCAATAGGATAAAGACTTCCGGCTCCTCGGGCTGGTTCGAATATTTCAATGTTCGTATGTGCCAAACCGATGGATTGTGACACACCTTTTCGCGTCTCTCGCTCGCTGCGCTCGCACGAAAGCTATAGTCTAACCTAAAACCAATCCATCTTCCGTTCATTATTCGATATGGTGGCGACATGTTTCGAATTTGCGAACGTGTGGGATCGGTTGTGAGGTTGGACCAAATTTTTACGAGCGAGCGGAGCGAGCGTGCAACGGTCACAATTTCCAAGCTATACATATACCTTATATTGCCTTGCTTATATTTTGTGTTATTACCTACTTTTGCCAGCCATTTCGGACATCACATTGCACTGTACTATGAGGAAAGGGTACTAATTATGTGAAACTGTTGGTAAATCGTAAACATTTGTCAGAAGGCAATAGGATAAAGACTTTCGGCTCCTCGGGCTGGTGCGAATATTTCAATGTCCGTATGTGCCAAACCGTTGGTTTGTGACACACCTTTACGCGGCTCTCGCTCGCTGCGCTTGCACGAAAGCTATAGCCTAACCTAAAACCAATCCATCTTCCGTCATTCTCCGATATGATGGCGACATATTTCAAATTTGCGAACGTGTCGGATCGGTTGTGGGGTTGGACTAGATTTTTGCGAGCGAGCGGAGCGAGCGAGCAACGGTCACAATTTCCAAGCTATACATATACCTTATATTGCCTTCCATATATTTCGTGTTATTACCTAATTTTGTCAGCCATTTCGGACATCACATTGCACTGTACTATGAGGAAATAGTACTATTTATTTGAAACTATTCATAAACTGTAAACATGTGTCGGTAGGCAATAGGATAAATACTTCCGGCTCCTCGGGCTGGTGCGAATATTTCAATGTCCGTATGTGCCAAACCGTTAGTTTGAGACACACATTTACGCGTCGCTCGCTCGCTGCGCTCGCTCGAAAACTATAGCCTAACCTAAAACCAATCCATCTTCCGTTATTCTTCGATATGGTGGCGACATAGTTCAAATTTGCGAACGTGACGGATCGGTTGTGAGGTTGGACTAGATTTTTGCGAGCGAGCGGAGCGAGCGAGAAACGGTCACAATTTCCAAGCTATACATATACCATATATTGCCTTGCATAGTATTCGTGCTAGTACCTAATTTTGTCTGCCATTTCGGACATCACATTGCACTGTTATATGTGGAAATAGTACTATTTATGTGAAACTATTCATAAACTGTAAACATTTGTCAGTAGGCAATAGAATAAATACTTCCGGCTCCTCGGGCTGGTGCGAATGTTTCAATGTCCGTATGTGCCAAACCGTTGGTATGTGACACACATTTACGCGTCGCTCGCTCGCTGCGCTCGCTCGAAGACTATAGCCTAACCTAAAACCAATCCATCTTGCATTCATTATTCGATATGGTGGCGACATATTTCAAATTTGCGAACGTGTGGGATCGGTTGTGAGGTTGGACTAGATTTTTACGAGCGAGCGGAGCGAGCGAGCAACGGTCACAATTTCCAAGCTATACATATACGTTATATTGCCTTCCATATATTTCGTGTTATTACCTAATTTTGTCAGCCATTTCGGACATCACATTTCACTGTACTATGAGGAAATAGTACTATTTATGTGAAACTATTCATAAACTGTAAACATGTGTCGGTAGGCAATAGGATAAATACTTCCGGATCCTCGGGCTGGTGCGAATATTTCAATGTCCGTATGTGCCAAACCGTTGGTTTATGACACACCTTTACGCGTCATTCGCTCGAAAACTATAGCCTAACCTAAAACCAACCAATCTTCCGTCATTCTTCGATATGATGGCGACATATTTCAAATTTGCGAACGTGTCGGATCGGTTGTGGGGTTGGACTAGATTTTTACGAGCGAGCGGAGCGAGCGAGCAACGGTCACAATTTCCAAGCTATACATATACCATATATTGTCTTGCATATATATCGTGCTTGTACCTAATTTTGTCAGCCATTTCGGACATCACGTTGCACTGTACTATGAGGAAACGGTACTAATTATGTGAAACTATTGGTAAACCGTAAACATTTGTCAGAAGGCAATAGGATAAAGACTTCCGGCTCCTCGGTCTGGTGCGAATATTTCAATGTCCGTATGTGCCAAACCGTTGGTTTGTGACACACCTTTACGCGTCTCTCGTTCGCTGCGCTCGCACGAAAGCTATAGTATAACCTAAAACCAATCCACCTTCCGTTCATTATTCGATATGGTGGCGACATATTTCAAATTTGGGAACGTGTCGGATAGGTTGTGAGGTTGGACGAGATTTTTATGAGCGAGTGGAGCGAGCGAGCAACGGTCACAATTTCCAAGCTATACATATACCGTATATTGCCTTGCATATATTTCGTGTTAGTACCTAATTTTGTCAGCCATTTCGGACATCACATTGCACTGTACTATGTGGAATTAGTACTATTTATGTGAAACTATTCATAAACTGTAAACATGTGTCGGTAGGCAATAGGATAAATACTTCCGGCTCCTCGGGCTGTTGCGAATATTTCAATGTCCGTATGTGCAAACCGTTGGTTTGAGACACACATTTACGCGTCGCTCGCTCGCTGCGCTCGCTCGAAAACTATAGCCTAACCTAAAACCAACCAATCTTCCGTCATTCTTCGATATGATGGCGACATATTTCAAATTTGCGAACGTGTCGGATCGGTTGTGGGGTTGGACTAGATTTTTACGAGCGAGCGGAGCGAGCGAGCAACGGTCACAATTTCCAAGCTATACATATACCATATATTGTCTTGCATATATTTCGTGCTTGTACCTAATTTTGTCAGCCATTTCGGACATCACGTTGCACTGTACTATGAGCAAACGGTACTAATTATGTGAAACTATTGGTAAACCGTAAACATTTGTCACAAGGCAATAGGATAAAGACTTCCGGCTCCTCGGGCTGGTGCGAATATATCAATGTCCGTATGTGCCAAACCGATGGTTTGTGACACAACTTTACGCGTCTCTCGTTCGCTGCGCTCGCACGAAAGCTATAGCCTAACCTAAAACCAATCCATCTTCCGTTCATTATTCGATATGGTGGCGACATATTTCAAATTTGCGAACGTGTGGGATCGGTTGTGAGGTTGGACTAGATTTTTACGAGCGAGCGGAGCGAGCGAGCAACGGTCACAATTTCCAAGCTATACATATACCTTATATTGCCTTCCATATATTTCGTGTTATTACCTAATTTTGTCAGCCATTTCGGACATCACATTGCACTGTACTATGAGGAAATAGTACTATTTATGTGAAACTATTCATAAACTGTAAACATGTGTCGGTAGGCAATAGGATAAATACTTCCGGCTCCTCGGGCTGGTGCGAATATTTCAATGTCCGTATGTGCCAAACCGTTGGTTTGTGACACACCTTTACGCGTCTCTCGCTCGCCGCGCTCGCACGAAAGCTATAGCCTTACCTAAAACCAATCCATCTTCCGTTCATTATTGGATATGGTGGCGACATATTTCAAATTTGCGAACGTGTGGGATCGGTTGTGAGGTTGGACTAGATTTTTACGAGCGAGCGGAGCGAGCGAGCAACGGTCACAATTTCCAAGCTATACATATACCATATGTTGCCTTCCATATATTTCGTGTTATTACCTAATTTTGTCTGCCATTTCGGACATCACATTGCACTGTACTATGAGGAAACGGTACTAATTATGTGAAACTGTTGGTAAACCGTAAACATTTGTCAGAAGGCAATAGGGTAAAGACTTTCGGCTCCTCGGGCTGGTGCGAATATTTCAATGTCCGTATGTGCCAAACCGTTGGTTTGTGACACACCTTTACGCGGCTCTCGCTCGCTGCGCTCGCACGAAAGCTATAGCCTAACCTAAAACCAATCCATCTTCCGTTCATTATTCGATATGGTGGCGACATATTTCAAATTTGCGAACGTGTGGGATCAGTTGTGAGGTTGGACTAGATTTTTACGAGCGAGCGGAGCGAGCGAGCAACGGTCACAATTTCCAAGCTATACATATACCATATATTGTCTTGCATATATTTCGTGCTTGTACCTAATTTTGTCAGCCATTTCGGACATCACATTGCACTGTACTATGAGGAAATAGTACTATTTATGTGAAACTATTCATAAACTGTAAAAATGTGTCGGTAGGCAATAGGATAAATACTTCCGGCTCCTCGGGCTGGTGCGAATATTTCAATGTCCGTATGTGCCAAACCGTTGGTTTGTGACACACCTTTACGCGTCTCTCGTTCGCTGCGCTCGCACGAAAGCTATAGCCTAACCTAAAACCAATCCATCTTCCGTTCATTATTCGATATGGTGGCGACATATTTCAAATTTGCGAACATGTCGGATCGGTTGTGAGGTTGGACTAGATTTTTTCGAGCGAGCGGAGCGAGCGAGCAACGATCACAATTTCCAACCTATACATATACCATATATTGCCTTGCATATATTTCGTGCTAGTACCTAATTGTGTCAGCCATTTCGGACATCACATTGCACTGTACTATGAGGAAACGGTACTAATTATGTGAAACTATTGGTAAACCGTAAACATTTGTCAGAAGGCAATAGGATAAAGACTTCCGGCTCCGCGGGCTGATGCGAATATTTCAATGTCCGTATGTGCCAAACCGTTGTTTTGTGACACACCTTTACGCGTCTCTCGCTCGCTGCGCTCGCACGAAAGCTATAGCCTAACCTAAAACCAATCCATCTTCCGTTCATTATTGGATATGGTGGCGACATATTTCAAATTTGCGAACGTGTCGGATCGCTTGTGAGGGTGGACTAGATTTTTACGAGCGAGCGGAGCGAGCGAGCAACGGTCACAATTTCCAAGCTATACATATACCTTATATTGCCTTCCATATATTTCGTGTTATTACCAGATTTTGTCAGCCATTTCGGACATCACATTGCACTGTACTATGTGGAAATAGTACTATTTATGTGAAACTATTGGTAAACTGTAAACATTTGTCAGTAGCAATAGGATAAAGACTTCCGGCTCCTCGGGCTGGTTCGAATATTTCAATGTCCGTATGTGCCAAACCGATGGATTGTGACACACCTTTTCGCGTCTCTCGCTCGCTGCGCTCGCACGAAAGCTATAGTCTAACCTAAAACCAATCCATCTTCCGTTCATTATTCGATATGGCGGCGACATGTATCGAATTTGCGAACGTGTGGGATCGGTTGTGAGGTTGGACCAAATTTTTACGAGCGAGCGGAGCGAGCGTGCAACGGTCACAATTTCCAAGCTATACATATACCTTATATTGCCTTGCTTATATTTTGTGTTATTACCTACTTTTGCCAGCCATTTCGGACATCACATTGCACTGTACTATGAGGAAAGGGTACTAATTATGTGAAACTATTGGTAAACCGTAAACATTTGTCAGAAGGCAATAGGATAAAGACTTCCGGCCCCTCGGGCTGGTGCGAATATTTCAATATCCGTATGTTCTAAACCGTTGGTTTATGACACACCTTTACGCGTCTCTCGCTCGACGCGCTCGCTCGAAAACTATAGCCTAACCTAAAACCAATCCATCTTGCGTTCATTATTCCATATGATGGCGACATATTTCAAATTTGCGAACGTGTTGGATCGGTTGTGAGGTTGGACTAGATTTTTGCGAGCGAGCGGAGCGAGCGAGCAACGGTCATAATTTCCAAGCTATACATATACCATATATTGCCTGGCATATATTTCGTGTTATTACCTAATTTTGTCAGCCATTTCGGACATCACATTGCACTGCACTATGTGGAAGTAGTACTATTTATGTGAAACTATTCATAAACTGTAAACATGTGTCTGTAGGCAATAGGATAAAGACTTCCGGCTCCGCGGGCTGGTGCGAATATTTCAATGTCCGTATGTGCCAAACCGTTGTTTTGTGACACACCTTTACGCGTCTCTCGCTCGCTGCGCTCGCACGAAAGCTATAGCCTAACCTAAAACCAATCCATCTTCCGTTCATTATTGGATATGGTGGCGACATATTTCAAATTTGCGAACGTGTCGGATCGCTTGTGAGGGTGGACTAGATTTTTACGAGCGAGCGGAGCGAGCGAGCAACGGTCACAATTTCCAAGCTATACATATACCTTATATTGCCTTCCATATATTTCGTGTTATTACCAGATTTTGTCAGCCATTTCGGACATCACATTGCACTGTACTATGTGGAAATAGTACTATTTATGTGAAACTATTGGTAAACTGTAAACATTTGTCAGTAGCAATAGGATAAAGACTTCCGGCTCCTCGGGCTGGTGCGAATATTTCAATGTCCGTATGTGCCAAACCGTTGGTTTGAGACACACATTTACGCGTCGCTCGCTCGCTGCGCTCGCTCGAAAACTATAGCCTAACCTAAAACCAATCCATCTTCCGTTATTCTTCGATATGGTGGCGACATATTTCAAATTTGCGAACGTGACGGATCGGTTGTGAGGTTGGACTAGATTTTTGCGAGCGACTGGAGCGAGCGAGAAACGGTCACAATTTCCAAGCTATACATATACCATATATTGCCTTGCATAGTATTCGTGCTAGTACCTAATTTTGTCTGCCATTTCGGACATCACATTGCACTGTTATATGTGGAAATAGTACTATTTATGTGAAACTATTCATAAACTGTAAACATGTGTCGGTAGGCAATAGGATAAATACTTCCGGCTCCTCGGGCTGTTGCGAATATTTCAATGTCCGTATGTGCAAACCGTTGGTTTGAGACACACATTTACGCGTCGCTCGCTCGCTGCGCTCGCTCGAAAACTATAGCCTAACCTAAAACCAACCAATCTTCCGTCATTCTTCGATATGATGGCGACATATTTCAAATTTGCGAACGTGTCGGATCGGTTGTGGGGTTGGACTAGATTTTTACGAGCGAGCGGAGCGAGCGAGCAACGGTCACAATTACCAAGCTATACATATACCATATATTGTCTTGCATATATTTCGTGCTTGTACCTAATTTTGTCAGCCATTTCGGACATCACGTTGCACTGTACTATGAGCAAACGGTACTAATTATGTGAAACTATTGGTAAACCGTAAACATTTGTCACAAGGCAATAGGATAAAGACTTCCGGCTCCTCGGGCTGGTGCGAATATATCAATGTCCGTATGTGCCAAACCGATGGTTTGTGACACAACTTTACGCGTCTCTCGTTCGCTGCGCTCGCACGAAAGCTATAGCCTTACCTAAAACCAATCCATCTTCCGTTCATTATTGGATATGGTGGCGACATATTTCAAATTTGCGAACGTGTGGGATCGGTTGTGAGGTTGGACTAGATTTTTACGAGCGAGCGGAGCGAGCGAGCAACGGTCACAATTTCCAAGCTATACATATACCATATGTTGCCTTCCATATATTTCGTGTTATTACCTAATTTTGTCTGCCATTTCGGACATCACATTGCACTGTACTATGAGGAAACGGTACTAATTATGTGAAACTGTTGGTAAACCGTAAACATTTGTCAGAAGGCAATAGGATAAAGACTTTCGGCTCCTCGGGCTGGTGCGAATATTTCAATGTCCGTATGTGCCAAACCGTTGGTTTGTGACACACCTTTACGCGGCTCTCGCTCGCTGCGCTCGCACGAAAGCTATAGCCTAACCTAAAACCAATCCATCTTCCGTTCATTATTCGATATGGTGGCGACATATTTCAAATTTGCGAACGTGTGGGATCAGTTGTGAGGTTGGACTAGATTTTTACGAGCGAGCGGAGCGAGCGAGCAACGGTCACAATTTCCAAGCTATACATATACCATATATTGCCTGGCATATATTTCGTGTTATTACCTAATTTTGTCAGCCATTTCGGACATCACATTGCACTGCACTATGTGGAAGTAGTACTATTTATGTGAAACTATTCATAAACTGTAAACATGTGTCTGTAGGCAATAGGATAAATACTTCCGGCTCCTCGGGCTGGTGCGAATATTTCAATGTCCGTATGTGCCAAACCGTTGGTTTGAGACACACATTTACGCGTCGCTCGCTCGCTGCGCTCGCTCGAAAACTATAGCCTAACCTAAAACCAATCCATCTTCCGTTATTCTTCGATATGGTGGCGACATATTTCAAATTTGCGAACGTGACGGATCGGTTGTGAGGTTGGACTAGATTTTTGCGAGCGAGCGGAGCGAGCGAGAAACGGTCACAATTTCCAAGCTATACATATACCATATATTGCCTTGCATAGTATTCGTGCTAGTACCTAATTTTGTCTGCCATTTCGGACATCACATTGCACTGTTATATGTGGAAATAGTACTATTTATGTGAAACTATTCATAAACTGTAAACATTTGTCAGTAGGCAATAGGATAAATACTTCCGGCTCCTCGGGCTGGTGCGAATGTTTCAATGTCCGTATGTGCCAAACCGTTGGTATGTGACACACATTTACGCGTCGCTCGCTCGCTGCGCTCGCTCGAAGACTATAGCCTAACCTAAAACCAATCCATCTTGCGTTCATTATTCGATATGGTGGCGACATATTTCAAATTTGCGAACGTGTGGGATCGGTTGTGAGGTTGGACTAGATTTTTACGAGCGAGCGGAGCGAGCGAGCAACGGTCACAATTTCCAAGTTATACATATACCTTATATTGCCTTCCATATATTTAGTGTTATTACCTAATTTTGTCAGCAATTTCGGACATCACATTGCACTGTACTATGAGGAAATAGTAGTATTTATGTGAAACTATTCATAAACTGTAAACATGTGTCGGTAGGCAATAGGATAAATACTTCCGGCTCCTCGGGCTGGTGCGAATATTTCAATGTCCGTATGTGCCAAACCGTTGGTTTATGACACACCTTTACGCGTCGCTCGCTCGAAAACTATAGCCTAACCTAATACCAATCCATCTTCCGTCATTCTTCGATATGGTGGCGCCATATTTCAAATTTGCGAACGTGACGGATCGGTTGTGAGGTTGGACTAGATTTTTGCGAGCGAGCGGAGCGAGCGAGTAACTGTCACAATTTCCATGCTATACATATACCTTATATTGCCTTGCTTATATTTCTTATTATTACCTACTTTTGTCAGCCATTTTGGACATCACATTGCACTGTTATATGTGGAAATAGTACTATTTATGTGAAACTATTCATAAACTGTAAACATGTGTCGGTAGGCAATAGGATAAATACTTCCGGCTCCTCGGGCTGGTGCGAATATTTCAATGTCCGTATGTGCCAAACCGTTGGTTTGAGACACACATTTACGCGTCGCTCGCTCGCTGCGCTCGCTCGAAAACTATAGCCTAACCTAAAACCAATCCATCTTCCGTTATTCTTCGATATGGTGGCGACATAGTTCAAATTTGCGAACGTGACGGATCGGTTGTGAGGTTGGACTAGATTTTTGCGAGCGAGCGGAGCGAGCGAGAAACGGTCACAATTTCCAAGCTATACATATACCATATATTGCCTTGCATAGTATTCGTGCTAGTACCTAATTTTGTCTGCCATTTCGGACATCACATTGCACTGTTATATGTGGAAATAGTACTATTTATGTGAAACTATTCATAAACTGTAAACATTTGTCAGTAGGCAATAGAATAAATACTTCCGGCTCCTCGGGCTGGTGCGAATGTTTCAATGTCCGTGTGTGCCAAACCGTTGGTATGTGACACACATTTACGCGTCGCTCGCTCGCTGCGCTCGCTCGAAGACTATAGCCTAACCTAAAACCAATCCATCTTGCATTCATTATTCGATATGGTGGCGACATATTTCAAATTTGCGAACGTGTGGGATCGGTTGTGAGGTTGGACTAGATTTTTACGAGCGAGCGGAGCGAGCGAGCAACGGTCACAATTTCCAAGCTATACATATACCTTATATTGCCTTCCATATATTTCGTGTTATTACCTAATTTTGTCAGCCATTTCGGACATCACATTTCACTGTACTATGAGGAAATAGTACTATTTATGTGAAAGTATTCATAAACTGTAAACATGTGTCGGTAGGCAATAGGATAAATACTTCCGGATCCTCGGGCTGGTGCGAATATTTCAATGTCCGTATGTGCCAAACCGTTGGTTTATGACACACCTTTACGCGTCATTCGCTCGAAAACTATAGCCTAACCTAAAACCAACCAATCTTCCGTCATTCTTCGATATGATGGCGACATATTTCAAATTTGCGAACGTGTCGGATCGGTTGTGGGGTTGGACTAGATTTTTACGAGCGAGCGGAGCGAGCGAGCAACGGTCACAATTTCCAAGCTATACATATACCATATATTGTCTTGCATATATATCGTGCTTGTACCTAATTTTGTCAGCCATTTCGGACATCACGTTGCACTGTACTATGAGGAAACGGTACTAATTATGTGAAACTATTGGTAAACCGTAAACATTTGTCAGAAGGCAATAGGATAAAGACTTCCGGCTCCTCGGTCTGGTGCGAATATTTCAATGTCCGTATGTGCCAAACCGTTGGTTTGTGACACACCTTTACGCGTCTCTCGTTCGCTGCGCTCGCACGAAAGCTATAGTATAACCTAGAACCAATCCATCTTCCGTTCATTATTCGATATGGTGGCGACATATTTCAAATTTGCGAACGTGTCGGATAGGTTGTGAGGTTGGACGAGATTTTTACGAGCGAGTGGAGCGAGCGAGCAACGGTCACAATTTCCAAGCTAAACATATACCGTATATTGCCTTGCATATATTTCGTGTTAGTACCTAATTTTGTCAGCCATTTCGGACATCACATTGCACTGTACTATGTGGAATTAGTACTATTTATGTGAAACTATTCATAAACTGTAAACATGTGTCGGTAGGCAATAGGATAAATACTTCCGGCTCCTCGGGCTGTTGCGAATATTTCAATGTCCGTATGTGCAAACCGTTGGTTTGAGACACACATTTACGCGTCGCTCGCTCGCTGCGCTCGCTCGAAAGCTATAGCCTAACCTAAAACCAACCAATCTTCCGTCATTCTTCGATATGATGGCGACATATTTCAAATTTGCGAACGTGTCGGATCGGTTGTGGGGTTGGACTAGATTTTTACGAGCGAGCGGAGCGAGCGAGCAACGGTCACAATTTCCAAGCTATACATATACCATATATTGTCTTGCATATATTTCGTGCTTGTACCTAATTTTGTCAGCCATTTCGGACATCACGTTGCACTGTACTATGAGCAAACGGTACTAATTATGTGAAACTATTGGTAAACCGTAAACATTTGTCATAAGGCAATAGGATAAAGACTTCCGGCTCCTCGGGCTGGTGCGAATATTTCAATGTCCGTATGTGCCAAACCGTTGGTTTGTGACACACCTTTACGCGTCTCTCGTTCGCTGCGCTCGCACGAAAGCTATAGCCTAACCTAAATCCAATCCATCTTCCGTTCATTATTCGATATGGTGGCGACATATTTCAAATTTGCGAACGTGTCGGATCGGTTGTGAGGTTGGACTAGATTTTTACTAGCGAGCGGAGCGAGCGAGCAACGGTCACAATTTCCAAGCTATACATATACCTTATATTGCCTTCCATATATTTCGTGTTATTACCTAATTTTGTCAGCCATTTCGGACATCACATTGCACTGTACTATGAGGAAATAGTACTATTTATGTGAAACTATTCATAAACTGTAAACATGTGTCGGTAGGCAATAGGATAAATACTTCCGGCTCCTCGGGCTGGTGCGAATATTTCAATGTCCGTATGTGCCAAACCGTTGGTTTGTGACACACCTTTACGCGTCTCTCGTTCGCTGCGATCGCACGAAAGCTATAGTATAACCTAAAACCAATCCATCTTCCGTTCATTATTCGATATGGTGGCGACATATTTCAAATTTGGGAACGTGTCGGATAGGTTGTGAGGTTGGACGAGATTTTTACGAGCGAGTGGAGCGAGCGAGCAACGGTCACAATTTCCAAGCTATACATATACCGTATATTGCCTTGCATATATTTCGTGTTAGTACCTAATTTTGTCAGCCATTTCGGACATCACATTGCACTGTACTATGAGGAAACGGTACTAATTATGTGAAACTATTCATAAACTGTAAACATGTGTCGGTAGGCAATAGGATAAATACTTCCGGCTCCTCGGGCTGGTGCGAATATTTCAATGTCCGTATGTGCCAAACCGTTGGTTTATGACACACCTATACGCGTCTCTCGCTTGCTGCGCTCGCTCGAAAACTACAGCCTAACCTAAAACCAATCCATCTTGCGTTCATTATTCGATATGAATGCAATATATTTCAAATTTGCGAACGTGTCGGATCGGTTGTGGGGTTGGACTAGATTTTTACGAGCGAGCGGAGCGAGCGAGCAACGGTCACAATTTCCAAGCTATACATATACCATATATTGTCTTGCATATATTTCGTGCTTGTACCTAATTTTGTCAGCCATTTCGGACATCACGTTGCACTGTACTATGAGGAAACGGTACTAATTATGTGAAACTATTGGTAAACCGTAAACATTTGTCACAAGGCAATAGGATAAAGACTTCCGGCTCCTCGGGCTGGTGCGAATATTTCAATGTCCGTATGTGCCAAACCGTTGGTTTATGACACACCTATACGCGTCTCTCGCTTGCTGCGCTCGCTCGAAAACTACAGCCTAACCTAAAACCAATCCATCTTGCGTTCATTATTCGATATGAATGCAATATATTTCAAATTTGCGAACGTGTCGGATCGGTTGTGGGGTTGGACTAGATTTTTACGAGCGAGCGGAGCGAGCGAGCAACGGTCACAATTTCCAAGCTATACATATACCATATATTGTCTTGCATATATTTCGTGCTTGTACCTAATTTTGTCAGCCATTTCGGACATCACGTTGCACTGTACTATGAGGAAACGGTACTAATTATGTGAAACTATTGGTAAACCGTAAACATTTGTCACAAGGCAATAGGATAAAGACTTCCGGCTCCTCGGGCTGGTGCGAATATATCAATGTCCGTATGTGCCAAACCGATGGTTTGTGACACAACTTTACGCGTCTCTCGTTCGCTGCGCTCGCACGAAAGCTATAGCCTAACCTAAAACCAATCCATCTTCCGTTCATTATTCGATATGGTGGCGACATATTTCAAATTTGCGAACGTGTGGGATCGGTTGTGAGGTTGGACTAGATTTTTACGAGCGAGCGGAGCGAGCGAGCAACGGTCACAATTTCCAAGCTATACATATACCTTATATTGCCTTCCATATATTTCGTGTTATTACCTAATTTTGTCAGCCATTTCGGACATCACATTGCACTGTACTATGAGGAAATAGTACTATTTATGTGAAACTATTCATAAACTGTAAACATGTGTCGGTAGGCAATAGGATAAATACTTCCGGCTCCTCGGGCTGGTGCGAATATTTCAATGTCCGTATGTGCCAAACCGTTGGTTTGTGACACACCTTTACGCGTCTCTCGCTCGCAGCGCTCGCACGAAAGCTATAGCCTAACCTAAAACCAATCCATCTTCCGTTCATTATTGGATATGGTGGCGACATATTTCAAATTTGCGAACGTGTGGGATCGGTTGTGAGGTTGGACTAGATTTTTACGAGCGAGCGGAGCGAGCGAGCAGCGGTCACAATTTCCAAGCTATACATATACCATATGTTGCCTTCCATATATTTCGTGTTATTACCTAATTTTGTCTGCCATTTCGGACATCACATTGCACTGTACTATGAGGAAACGGTACTAATTATGTGAAACTGTTGGTAAACCGTAAACATTTGTCAGAAGGCAATAGGATAAAGACTTTCGGCTCCTCGGGCTGGTGCGAATATTTCAATGTCCGCATGTGCCAAACCGTTGGTTTGTGACACACCTTTACGCGGCTCTCGCTCGCTGCGCTCGCACGAAAGCTATAGCCTAACCTAAAACCAATCCATCTTCCGTTCATTATTCGATATGGTGGCGACATATTTCAAATTTGCGAACGTGTGGGATCAGTTGTGAGGTTGGACTAGATTTTTACGAGCGAGCGGAGCGAGCGAGCAACGGTCACAATTTCCAAGCTATACATATACCATATATTGTCTTGCATATATTTCGTGCTTGTACCTAATTTTGTCAGCCATTTCGGACATCACATTGCACTGTACTATGAGGAAATAGTACTATTTATGTGAAACTATTCATAAGCTGTAAACATGTGTCGGTAGGCAATAGGATAAATACTTCCGGCTCCTCGGGCTGGTGCGAATATTTCAATGTCCGTATGTGCCAAACCGTTGGTTTGTGACACACCTTTACGCGTCTCTCGTTCGCTGCGCTCGCTCGAAAACTATAGCCTAACCTAAAACCAATCCATCTTCCGTTATTCTTCGATATGGTGGCGACATATTCCAAATTTGCGAACGTGACGGATCGGTTGTGAGGTTGGACTAGATTTTTGCGAGCGAGCGGAGCGAGCGAGAAACGGTCACAATTTCCAAGCTATACATATACCATATATTGCCTTGCATAGTATTCGTGCTAGTACCTAATTTGTCTGCCATTTCGGACATCACATTGCACTGTTATATGTGGAAATAGTACTATTTATGTGAAACTATTCATAAACTGTAAACATTTGTCAGTAGGCTATAGAATAAATACTTCCGGCTCCTCGGGCTGGTGCGAATGTTTCAATGTCCGTATGTGCCAAACCGTTGGTATGTGACACACATTTACGCGTCGCTCGCTCGCTGCGCTCGCTCGAAGACTATAGCCTAACCTAAAACCAATCCATCTTGCGTTCATTATTCGATATGGTGGCGACATATTTCAAATTTGCGAACGTGTGGGATCGGTTGTGAGGTTGGACTAGATTTTTACGAGCGAGCGGAGCGAGCGAGCAACGGTCACAATTTCCAAGCTATACATATACCTTATATTGCCTTCCATATATTTCGTGTTATTACCTAATTTTGTCAGCCATTTCGGACATCACATTGCACTGTACTATGAGGAAATAGTACTATTTATGTGAAACTATTCATAAACTGTAAACATGTGTCGGTAGGCAATAGGATAAATACTTCCGGATCCTCGGGCTGGTGCGAATATTTCAATGTCCGTATGTGCCAAACCGTTGGTTTATGACACACCTTTACGCGTCGCTCGCTCGAAAACTATAGCCTAACCTAAAACCAACCAATCTTCCGTCATTCTTCGATATGATGGCGACATTTTTCAAATTTGCGAACGTGTCGGATCGGTTGTGGGGTTGGACTAGATTTTTACGAGCGAGCGGAGCGAGCGAGCAACGGTCACAATTTCCAAGCTATACATATACCATATATTGTCTTGCATATATTTCGTGCTTGTACCTAATTTTGTCAGCCATTTCGGACATCACGTTGCACTGTACTATGAGGAAACGGTACTAATTATGTGAAACTATTGGTAAACCGTAAACATTTGTCATAAGGCAATAGGATAAAGACTTCCGGCTCCTCGGGCTGGTGCGAATATTTCAATGTCCGTATGTGCCAAACCGTTGGTTTGTGACACACCTTTACGCGTCTCTCGTTCGCTGCGCTCGCACGAAAGCTATAGCCTAACCTAAAACCAATCCATCTTCCGTTCATTATTCGATATGGTGGCGACATATTTCAAATTTGCGAACATGTCGGATCGGTTGTGAGGTTGGACTAGATTTTTTCGAGCGAGCGGAGCGAGCCAGCAACGATCACAATTTCCAACCTATTCATACACCTTATATTGCCTTGCATATATGTCGTGTTATTACCTAATTTTGTCTGCCATTTCGGACATCACATTGCTCTGTACTATGAGGAAACGGTACTAATTATGTGAAACTATTCATAAACTGTAAACATGTGTCGGTAGGCAATAGGATAAATACTTCCGGCTCCTCGGGCTGGTGCGAATATTTCAATGTCCGTATGTGCCAAACCGATGGTTTGTGACACAACTTTACGCGTCTCTCGTTCGCTGCGCTCGCACGAAAGCTGTAGCCTAACCTAAAACCAATCCATCTTCCGTTCATTATTCGATATGGTGGCGACATATTTCAAATTTGCGAACGTGTGGGATCGGTTGTGAGGTTGGACTAGATTTTTACGAGCGAGCGGAGCGAGCGAGCAACGGTCACAATTTCCAAGCTATACATATACCATATATTGTCTTGCATATATTTCGTGCTTGTACCTCATTTTGTCAGCCATTTCGGACATCACATTGCACTGTACTATGAGGAAATAGTACTATTTATGTGAAACTATTCATAAACTGTAAACATGTGTCGGTAGGCAATAGGATAAATACTTCCGGCTCCTCGGGCTGGTGCGAATATTTCAATGTCCGTATGTGCCAAACCGTTGGTTTGTGACACACCTTTACGCGTCTCTCGTTCGCTGCGCTCGCACGAAAGCTATAGCCTAACCTAAAACCAATCCATCTTCCGTTCATTATTCGATATGGTGGCGACATATTTCAAATTTGCGAACATGTCGGATCGGTTGTGAGGTTGGACTAGATTTTTTCGAGCGAGCGGAGCGAGCGAGCAACGATCACAATTTCCAACCTATACATACACCTTATATTGCCTTGCATATATGTCGTGTTATTACCTAATTTTGTCTGCCATTTCGGACATCACATTGCTCTGTACTATGAGGAAACGGTACTAATTATGTGAAACTGTTGGTAAACCGTAAACATTTGTCAGAAGGCAATAGGATAAAGACTTCCGGCCCCTCGGGCTGGTGCGAATATTTCAATATCCGTATGTGCCAAACCGTTGGTTTGTGACACACATTTACGCGTCACTCGCTCGCGGCGCTCGCTCGAAAACTATAGCCTAACCTAAAACCAATCCATCTTGCGTTCATTATTCGATATGATGGCGACATATTTCAAATTTGCGAACGTGTCGGATCGGTTGTGAGGTTGGACTAGATTTTTACGAGCGAGCGGAGCGAGCGAGCAACGGTCACAATTTCCAAGCTATACATATACCATATATTGTCTTGCATATATTTCGTGCTTGTACCTAATTTTGTCAGCCATTTCGGACATCACGTTGCACTGTACTATGAGGAAACGGTACTAATTATGTGAAACTATTGGTAAACCGTAAACATTTGTCAGAAGGCAATAGGATAAAGACTTCCGGCTCCTCGGGCTGGTGCGAATATATCAATGTCCGTATGTGCCAAACCGATGGTTTGTGACACACCTTTACGCGTCTCTCGTTCGCTGCGCTCGCACGAAAGCTATAGCCTAACCTAAAACCAATCCATCTTCCGTTCATTATTCGATATGGTGGCGACATATTTCAAATTTGCGAACGTGTGGGATCGGTTGTGAGGTTGGACTAGATTTTTACGAGCGTGCGGAGCGAGCGAGCAACGGTCACAATTTGCAAGCTATACATATACCATATATTGTCTTGCATATATTTCGTGCTTGTACCTAATTTTGTCAGCCATTTCGGACATCACGTTGCACTGTACTATGAGGAAACGATACTAATTATGTGAAACTATTGGTAAACCGTAAACATTTGTCAGAAGGCAATAGGATAAAGACTTCCGGCTCCTCGGGCTGGTGCGAATATATCAATGTCCGTATGTGCCAAACCGATGGTTTGTGACACACCTTTACGCGTCTCTCGTTCGCTGCGCTCGAACGAAAGCTATAGCCTAACCTAAAACCAATCCATCTTCCGTTCATTATTCGATATGGTGGCGACATATTTCAAATTTGCGAACGTGTGGGATCGGTTGTGAGGTTGGACTAGATTTCTACGAGCGAGCGGAGCGAGCAAGCAACGGTCACAATTTCCAAGCTATACAAATACCTTATATTGCCTTCCATATATTTCGTGTTATTACCTAATTTTGTCAGCCATTTCGGACATCACATTGCACTGTACTATGAGGAAATAGTACTATTTATGTGAAACTATTCATAAACTGTAAACATGTGTCGGTAGGCAATAGGATAAATACTTCCGGCTCCTCGGGCTGGTGCGAATATTTCAATGTCCGTATGTGCCAAACCGTTGGTTTATGACACACCTTTACGCGTCTCTCGCTCGCGGCGCTCGCACGAAAGCTATAGCCTAACCTAAAACCAATCCATCTTCCGTTCATTATTCGATATGGTGGCGACATATTTCAAATTTGCGAACGTGTCGGATCGGTTGTGAGGTTGGACTAGATTTTTACGAGCGAGCGGAGCGAGCGAGCAACGGTCACATTTTCCAAGCTATACATATACCTTATATTGCCTTCCATATATTTCGTGTTATTACCTAATTTTGTCAGCCCTTTCGGACATCACATTGCACTGTACTATGAGGAAATAGTACTATTTATGTGAAACTATTCATAAACTGTAAACATGTGTCGGTAGGCAATGGGATAAATACTTCCGGCTCCTCGGGCTGGTGCGAATATTTCAATGTCCGTATGTGCCAAACCGTTGGTTTATGACACACCTATACGCGTCTCTCGCTCGCTGCGCTCGCTCGAAAACTATAGCCTAACCTAAAACCAATCCATCTTGCGTTCATTATTCGATATGATGGCGACATATTTCAAATTTGCGAACGTGTCGGATCGGTTGTGGGGTTGGACTAGATTTTTACGAGCGAGCGGAGCGAGCGAGCAACGGTCACAATTTCCAAGCTATACATATACCATATATTGTCTTGCATATATTTCGTGCTTGTACCTAATTTTGTCAGCCATTTCGGACATCACGTTGCACTGTACTATGAGGAAACGGTACTAATTACGTGAAACTATTCATAAACTGTAAACATGTGTCGGTAGGCAATAGGATAAATACTTCCGGCTCCTCGGTCTGGTGCGAATATTTCAATGTCCGTATGTGCCAAACCGTTGGTTTGAGACACACATTCGCGCGTCGCTCGCTCGCTGCGCTCGCTCGAAAACTATAGCCTAACCTAAAACCAATCCATCTTCCGTCATTCTTCGATATGATGGCGACATATTTCAAATTTGCGAACGTGTCGGATCGGTTGTGGGGTTGGACTAGATTTTTACGAGCGAGCGGAGCGAGCGAACAACGGTCACAATTTCCAAGCTATACATATACCATATATTGTCTTGCATATATTTCGTGCTTGTACCTAATTTTGTCAGCCATTCCGGACATCACGTTGCACTGTACTATGAGGAAACGATAATAATTATGTGAAACTATTGGTAAACCGTAAACATTTGTCAGAAGGCAATAGGATAAAGACTTCCGGCTCTTCGGGCTGGTGCGAATATATCAATGTCCGTATGTGCCAAACCGATGGTCTGTGACACACCTTTAAGCGTCTCTCGTTCGCTGCGCTCGCACGAAAGCTATAGCCTAACCTAAAACCAATCCATCTTCCGTTCATTATTCGATATGGTGGCGACATATTTCAAATTTGCGAACGTGTGAGATCGGTTGTGAGGTTGGACTAGATTTTTACGAGCGAGCGGAGCAAGCAAGCAACGGTCACAATTTCCAAGCTATACAAATACCTTATATTGCCTTCCATATATTTCGTGTTATTACCTAATTTTGTCAGCCATTTCGGACATCACATTGCACTGTACTATGAGGAATTAGTACTATTTATGTGAAACTATTCATAAACTGTAAACATGTGTCGGTAGGCAATAGGATAAATACTTCCGGCACCTCGGGCTGGTGCGAATATTTCAATGTCCGTATGTGCCAAACCGTTGGTTTATGACACACCTTTACGCGTCTCTCGCTCGCGGCGCTCGCTCGAAAACTATAGCCTAACCTAAAACCAATCCATCTTGCGTTCATTATTCGATATGATGGCGACATATTTCAAATTTGAGAACGTGTCGGATCGGTTGTGAGGTTGGACTAGATTTTTACGAGCGAGCGGAGCGAGCGAGCAACGGTCACAATTTCCATGCTATACATATACCATATATTGTCTTGCATATATTTCGTGCTTGTACCTAATTTTGTCAGCCATTTCGGACATCACGTTGCACTGTACTATGAGGAAACGGTACTAATTATGTGAAACTATTGGTAAACCGTAAACATTTGTCAGAAGGCAATAGGATAAAGACTTCCGGCTCCTCGGGCTGGTGCGAATATATCAATGTCCGTATGTGCCAAACCGATGGTTTGTGACACAACTTTACGCGTCTCTCGTTCGCTGCGCTCGCACGAAAGCTATAGCCTAACCTAAAACCAATCCATCTTCCGTTCATTATTCGATATGGTGGCGACATATTTCAAATTTGCGAACGTGTGGGTTCGGTTGTGAGGTTGGACTAGATTTTTACGAGCGAGCGGAGCGAGCGAGCAACGGTCACAATTTCCAAGCTATACATATACCATATATTGTCTTGCATATATTTCGTGCTTGTACCTAATTTTGTCAGCCATTTCGGACATCACGTTGCACTGTACTATGAGGAAACGGTACTAATTATGTGAAACTATTGGTAAACCGTAAACATTTGTCACAAGGCAATAGGATAAAGACTTCCGGCTCCTCGGGCTGGTGCGAATATATCAATGTCCGTATGTGCCAAACCGATGGTTTGTGACACAACTTTACGCGTCCCTCGTTCGCTGCGCTCGCACGAAAGCTATAGCCTAACCTAAAACCAATCCATCTCCCGTTCATTATTCGATATGGTGGCGACATATTTCAAATTTGCGAACATGTCGGATCGGTTGTGAGGTTGGACTAGATTTTTTCGAGCGAGCGGAGCGAGCGAGCAACGATCACAATTTCCAACCTATACATACACCTTATATTGCCTTGCATATATGTCGTGTTATTACCTAATTTTGTCTGCCATTTCGGACATCACATTGCTCTGTACTATGAGGAAACGGTACTAATTATGTGAAACTGTTGGTAAACCGCAAACATTTGTCAGAAGGCAATAGGATAAAGACTTCCGGCCCCTCGGGCTGGTGCGAATATTTCAATATCCGTATGTGCCAAACCGTTGGTTTGTGACACACATTTACGCGTCTCTCGCTCGCTGCGCTCGCACGAAAGCTATAGCCTAACCTAAAACCAATCCATCTTCCGTTCATTATTCGATATGGTGGCGACATATTTCAAATTTGGGAACGTGTCGGATCGGTAGTGAGGTTGGACGAGATTTTTACGAGCGAGCGGAGCGAGCGAGCAACGGTCACAATTTCCAAGCTATACATATACCTTATATTGCCTTCCATATATTTCGTGTTATTACCTAATTTTGTCAGCCATTTCGGACATAACATTGCACTGTACTATGAGGAAATAGTACTATTTATGTGAAACTATTCATAAACTGTAAACATGTGTCGGTAGGCAATAGGATAAATACTTCCGGCTCCTCGGGCTGGTGCGAATATTTCAATGTCCGTATGTGCCAAACCGTTGGTTTATGACACACCTATACGCGTCTCTCGCTCGCTGCGCTCGCTCGAAAACTATAGCCTAACCTAAAACCAATCCATCTTGCGTTCATTATTCGATATGATGGCGACATATTTCAAATTTGCGAACGTGTCGGATCGGTTGTGGGGTTGGACTAGATTTTTACGAGCGAGCGGAGCGAGCGAGCAACGGTCACAATTTCCAAGCTATACATATACCATATATTGTCTTGCATATATTTCGTGCTTGTACCTAATTTTGTCAGCCATTTCGGACATCACGTTGCACTGTACTATGAGGAAACGGTACTAATTATGTGAAACTATTGGTAAACCGTAAACATTTGTCAGAAGGCAATAGGATATAGACTTCCGGCTCCTCGGGCTGGTGCGAATATATCAATGTCCGTATGTGCCAAACCGATGGTTTGTGACACACCTTTACGCGTCTCTCGTTCGCTGCGCTCGCACGAAAGCTATAGCCTAACCTAAAACCAATCCATCTTCCGTTCATTATTCGATATGGTGGCGACATATTTCAAATTTGCGAACGTGTCGGATCGGTTGTGAGGTTGGACTAGATTTTTACGAGCGAGCGGAGCGTGCGAGCAACGGTCACAATTTCCAAGCTATACATATACCATATATTGTCTTGCATATATTTCGTGCTTGCACCTAATTTTGTCAGCCATTTCGGACATCACGTTGCACTGTACTATGAGGAAACGGTACTAATTATGTGAAACAATTGGTATACCGTAAACATTTGTCAGAAGGCAATAGGATAAAGACTTCCGGCTCCTCGGGCTGGTGCGAATATATCAATGTCCGTATGTGCCAAACCGATGGTTTGTGACACACCTTTAAGCGTCTCTCGTTCGCTGCGCTCGCACGAAAGCTATAGCCTAACCTAAAACCAATCCATCTTCCGTTCATTATTCGATATGGTGGCGACATATTTCAAATTTGCGAACGTGTGAGATCGGTTGTGAGGTTGGACTAGATTTTTACGAGCGAGCGGAGCAAGCAAGCAACGGTCACAATTTCCAAGCTATACAAATACCTTATATTGCCTTCCATATATTTCGTGTTATTACCTAATTTTGTCAGCCATTTCGGACATCACATTGCACTGTACTATGAGGAATTAGTACTATTTATGTGAAACTATTCATAAACTGTAAACATGTGTCGGTAGGCAATAGGATAAATACTTCCGGCTCCTCGGGCTGGTGCGAATATTTCAATGTCCGTATGTGCCAAACCGTTGGTTTATGACACACCTTTACGCGTCTCTCGCTCGCGGCGCTCGCTCGAAAACTATAGCCTAACCTAAAACCAATCCACCTTGCGTTCATTATTCGATATGATGGCGACATATTTCAAATTTGAGAACGTGTCGGATCGGTTGTGAGGTTGGACTAGATTTTTACGAGCGAGCGGAGCGAGCGAGCAACGGTCACAATTTCCATGCTATACATATACCATATATTGTCTTGCATATATTTCGTGCTTGTACCTAATTTTGTCAGCCATTTCGGACATCACGTTGCACTGTACTATGAGGAAACGGTACTAATTATGTGAAACTATTGGTAAACCGTAAACATTTGTCAGAAGGCAATAGGATAAAGACTTCCGGCTCCTCGGGCTGGTGCGAATATATCAATGTCCGTATGTGCCAAACCGATGGTTTGTGACACACCTTTACGCGTCTCTCGTTCGCTGCGCTCGCACGAAAGCTATAGCCTAACCTAAAACCAATCCATCTTCCGTTCATTATTCGATATGGTGGCGACATATTTCAAATTTGCGAACGTGTGGGATCGGTTGTGAGGTTGGACTAGATTTTTACGAGCGTGCGGAGCGAGCGAGCAACGGTCACAATTTGCAAGCTATACATATACCATATATTGTCTTGCATATATTTCGTGCTTGTACCTAATTTTGTCAGCCATTTCGGACATCACGTTGCACTGTACTATGAGGAAACGATACTAATTATGTGAAACTATTGGTAAACCGTAAACATTTGTCAGAAGGCAATAGGATAAAGACTTCCGGCTCCTCGGGCTGGTGCGAATATATCAATGTCCGTATGTGCCAAACCGATGGTTTGTGACACACCTTTACGCGTCTCTCGTTCGCTGCGCTCGAACGAAAGCTATAGCCTAACCTAAAACCAATCCATCTTCCGTTCATTATTCGATATGGTGGCGACATATTTCAAATTTGCGAACGTGTGGGATCGGTTGTGAGGTTGGACTAGATTTCTACGAGCGAGCGGAGCGAGCAAGCAACGGTCACAATTTCCAAGCTATACAAATACCTTATATTGCCTTCCATATATTTCGTGTTATTACCTAATTTTGTCAGCCATTTCGGACATCACATTGCACTGTACTATGAGGAAATAGTACTATTTATGTGAAACTATTCATAAACTGTAAACATGTGTCGGTAGGCAATAGGATAAATACTTCCGGCTCCTCGGGCTGGTGCGAATATTTCAATGTCCGTATGTGCCAAACCGTTGGTTTATGACACACCTTTACGCGTCTCTCGCTCGCGGCGCTCGCACGAAAGCTATAGCCTAACCTAAAACCAATCCATCTTCCGTTCATTATTCGATATGGTGGCGACATATTTCAAATTTGCGAACGTGTCGGATCGGTTGTGAGGTTGGACTAGATTTTTACGAGCGAGCGGAGCGAGCGAGCAACGGTCACATTTTCCAAGCTATACATATACCTTATATTGCCTTCCATATATTTCGTGTTATTACCTAATTTTGTCAGCCCTTTCGGACATCACATTGCACTGTACTATGAGGAAATAGTACTATTTATGTGAAACTATTCATAAACTGTAAACATGTGTCGGTAGGCAATGGGATAAATACTTCCGGCTCCTCGGGCTGGTGCGAATATTTCAATGTCCGTATGTGCCAAACCGTTGGTTTATGACACACCTATACGCGTCTCTCGCTCGCTGCGCTCGCTCGAAAACTATAGCCTAACCTAAAACCAATCCATCTTGCGTTCATTATTCGATATGATGGCGACATATTTCAAATTTGCGAACGTGTCGGATCGGTTGTGGGGTTGGACTAGATTTTTACGAGCGAGCGGAGCGAGCGAGCAACGGTCACAATTTCCAAGCTATACATATACCATATATTGTCTTGCATATATTTCGTGCTTGTACCTAATTTTGTCAGCCATTTCGGACATCACGTTGCACTGTACTATGAGGAAACGGTACTAATTACGTGAAACTATTCATAAACTGTAAACATGTGTCGGTAGGCAATAGGATAAATACTTCCGGCTCCTCGGGCTGGTGCGAATATTTCAATGTCCGTATGTGCCAAACCGTTGGTTTGAGACACACATTCACGCGTCGCTCGCTCGCTGCGCTCGCTCGAAAACTATAGCCTAACCTAAAACCAATCCATCTTCCGTCATTCTTCGATATGATGGCGACATATTTCAAATTTGCGAACGTGTCGGATCGGTTGTGGGGTTGGACTAGATTTTTACGAGCGAGCGGAGCGAGCGAACAACGGTCACAATTTCCAAGCTATACATATACCATATATTGTCTTGCATATATTTCGTGCTTGTACCTAATTTTGTCAGCCATTCCGGACATCACGTTGCACTGTACTATGAGGAAACGATAATAATTATGTGAAACTATTGGTAAACCGTAAACATTTGTCAGAAGGCAATAGGATAAAGACTTCCGGCTCTTCGGGCTGGTGCGAATATATCAATGTCCGTATGTGCCAAACCGATGGTCTGTGACACACCTTTAAGCGTCTCTCGTTCGCTGCGCTCGCACGAAAGCTATAGCCTAACCTAAAACCAATCCATCTTCCGTTCATTATTCGATATGGTGGCGACATATTTCAAATTTGCGAACGTGTGAGATCGGTTGTGAGGTTGGACTAGATTTTTACGAGCGAGCGGAGCAAGCAAGCAACGGTCACAATTTCCAAGCTATACAAATACCTTATATTGCCTTCCATATATTTCGTGTTATTACCTAATTTTGTCAGCCATTTCGGACATCACATTGCACTGTACTATGAGGAATTAGTACTATTTATGTGAAACTATTCATAAACTGTAAACATGTGTCGGTAGGCAATAGGATAAATACTTCCGGCTCCTCGGGCTGGTGCGAATATTTCAATGTCCGTATGTGCCAAACCGTTGGTTTATGACACACCTTTACGCGTCTCTCGCTCGCGGCGCTCGCTCGAAAACTATAGCCTAACCTAAAAC
The DNA here is from genome assembly GCF_024516045.1 of Bombus affinis. Taxonomy (NCBI): domain Eukaryota; kingdom Metazoa; phylum Arthropoda; class Insecta; order Hymenoptera; family Apidae; genus Bombus; species Bombus affinis. The sequence goes on along the minus strand of NW_026108882.1, from coordinate 237,498 downwards.
CAATCCATCTTGCGTTCATTATTCGATATGATGGCGACATATTTCAAATTTGAGAACGTGTCGGATCGGTTGTGAGGTTGGACTAGATTTTTACGAGCGAGCGGAGCGAGCGAGCAACGGTCACAATTTCCATGCTATACATATACCATATATTGTCTTGCATATATTTCGTGCTTGTACCTAATTTTGTCAGCCATTTCGGACATCACGTTGCACTGTACTATGAGGAAACGGTACTAATTATGTGAAACTATTGGTAAACCGTAAACATTTGTCAGAAGGCAATAGGATAAAGACTTCCGGCTCCTCGGGCTGGTGCGAATATATCAATGTCCGTATGTGCCAAACCGATGGTTTGTGACACAACTTTACGCGTCTCTCGTTCGCTGCGCTCGCACGAAAGCTATAGCCTAACCTAAAACCAATCCATCTTCCGTTCATTATTCGATATGGTGGCGACATATTTCAAATTTGCGAACGTGTGGGTTCGGTTGTGAGGTTGGACTAGATTTTTACGAGCGAGCGGAGCGAGCGAGCAACGGTCACAATTTCCAAGCTATACATATACCATATATTGTCTTGCATATATTTCGTGCTTGTACCTAATTTTGTCAGCCATTTCGGACATCACGTTGCACTGTACTATGAGGAAACGGTACTAATTATGTGAAACTATTGGTAAACCGTAAACATTTGTCACAAGGCAATAGGATAAAGACTTCCGGCTCCTCGGGCTGGTGCGAATATATCAATGTCCGTATGTGCCAAACCGATGGTTTGTGACACAACTTTACGCGTCCCTCGTTCGCTGCGCTCGCACGAAAGCTATAGCCTAACCTAAAACCAATCCATCTCCCGTTCATTATTCGATATGGTGGCGACATATTTCAAATTTGCGAACATGTCGGATCGGTTGTGAGGTTGGACTAGATTTTTTCGAGCGAGCGGAGCGAGCGAGCAACGATCACAATTTCCAACCTATACATACACCTTATATTGCCTTGCATATATGTCGTGTTATTACCTAATTTTGTCTGCCATTTCGGACATCACATTGCTCTGTACTATGAGGAAACGGTACTAATTATGTGAAACTGTTGGTAAACCGCAAACATTTGTCAGAAGGCAATAGGATAAAGACTTCCGGCCCCTCGGGCTGGTGCGAATATTTCAATATCCGTATGTGCCAAACCGTTGGTTTGTGACACACATTTACGCGTCTCTCGCTCGCTGCGCTCGCACGAAAGCTATAGCCTAACCTAAAACCAATCCATCTTCCGTTCATTATTCGATATGGTGGCGACATATTTCAAATTTGGGAACGTGTCGGATCGGTAGTGAGGTTGGACGAGATTTTTACGAGCGAGCGGAGCGAGCGAGCAACGGTCACAATTTCCAAGCTATACATATACCTTATATTGCCTTCCATATATTTCGTGTTATTACCTAATTTTGTCAGCCATTTCGGACATAACATTGCACTGTACTATGAGGAAATAGTACTATTTATGTGAAACTATTCATAAACTGTAAACATGTGTCGGTAGGCAATAGGATAAATACTTCCGGCTCCTCGGGCTGGTGCGAATATTTCAATGTCCGTATGTGCCAAACCGTTGGTTTATGACACACCTATACGCGTCTCTCGCTCGCTGCGCTCGCTCGAAAACTATAGCCTAACCTAAAACCAATCCATCTTGCGTTCATTATTCGATATGATGGCGACATATTTCAAATTTGCGAACGTGTCGGATCGGTTGTGGGGTTGGACTAGATTTTTACGAGCGAGCGGAGCGAGCGAGCAACGGTCACAATTTCCAAGCTATACATATACCATATATTGTCTTGCATATATTTCGTGCTTGTACCTAATTTTGTCAGCCATTTCGGACATCACGTTGCACTGTACTATGAGGAAACGGTACTAATTATGTGAAACTATTGGTAAACCGTAAACATTTGTCAGAAGGCAATAGGATATAGACTTCCGGCTCCTCGGGCTGGTGCGAATATATCAATGTCCGTATGTGCCAAACCGATGGTTTGTGACACACCTTTACGCGTCTCTCGTTCGCTGCGCTCGCACGAAAGCTATAGCCTAACCTAAAACCAATCCATCTTCCGTTCATTATTCGATATGGTGGCGACATATTTCAAATTTGCGAACGTGTCGGATCGGTTGTGAGGTTGGACTAGATTTTTACGAGCGAGCGGAGCGTGCGAGCAACGGTCACAATTTCCAAGCTATACATATACCATATATTGTCTTGCATATATTTCGTGCTTGCACCTAATTTTGTCAGCCATTTCGGACATCACGTTGCACTGTACTATGAGGAAACGGTACTAATTATGTGAAACAATTGGTATACCGTAAACATTTGTCAGAAGGCAATAGGATAAAGACTTCCGGCTCCTCGGGCTGGTGCGAATATATCAATGTCCGTATGTGCCAAACCGATGGTTTGTGACACACCTTTAAGCGTCTCTCGTTCGCTGCGCTCGCACGAAAGCTATAGCCTAACCTAAAACCAATCCATCTTCCGTTCATTATTCGATATGGTGGCGACATATTTCAAATTTGCGAACGTGTGAGATCGGTTGTGAGGTTGGACTAGATTTTTACGAGCGAGCGGAGCAAGCAAGCAACGGTCACAATTTCCAAGCTATACAAATACCTTATATTGCCTTCCATATATTTCGTGTTATTACCTAATTTTGTCAGCCATTTCGGACATCACATTGCACTGTACTATGAGGAATTAGTACTATTTATGTGAAACTATTCATAAACTGTAAACATGTGTCGGTAGGCAATAGGATAAATACTTCCGGCTCCTCGGGCTGGTGCGAATATTTCAATGTCCGTATGTGCCAAACCGTTGGTTTATGACACACCTTTACGCGTCTCTCGCTCGCGGCGCTCGCTCGAAAACTATAGCCTAACCTAAAACCAATCCACCTTGCGTTCATTATTCGATATGATGGCGACATATTTCAAATTTGAGAACGTGTCGGATCGGTTGTGAGGTTGGACTAGATTTTTACGAGCGAGCGGAGCGAGCGAGCAACGGTCACAATTTCCATGCTATACATATACCATATATTGTCTTGCATATATTTCGTGCTTGTACCTAATTTTGTCAGCCATTTCGGACATCACGTTGCACTGTACTATGAGGAAACGGTACTAATTATGTGAAACTATTGGTAAACCGTAAACATTTGTCAGAAGGCAATAGGATAAAGACTTCCGGCTCCTCGGGCTGGTGCGAATATATCAATGTCCGTATGTGCCAAACCGATGGTTTGTGACACAACTTTACGCGTCTCTCGTTCGCTGCGCTCGCACGAAAGCTATAGCCTAACCTAAAACCAATCCATCTTCCGTTCATTATTCGATATGGTGGCGACATATTTCAAATTTGCGAACGTGTGGGTTCGGTTGTGAGGTTGGACTAGATTTTTACGTGCGAGCGGAGCGAGCGAGCAACGGTCACAATTTCCAAGCTATACATATACCATATATTGTCTTGCATATATTTCGTGCTTGTACCTAATTTTGTCAGCCATTTCGGACATCACGTTGCACTGTACTATGAGGAAACGGTACTAATTATGTGAAACTATTGGTAAACCGTAAACATTTGTCACAAGGCAATAGGATAAAGACTTCCGGCTCCTCGGGCTGGTGCGAATATATCAATGTCCGTATGTGCCAAACCGATGGTTTGTGACACAACTTTACGCGTCCCTCGTTCGCTGCGCTCGCACGAAAGCTATAGCCTAACCTAAAACCAATCCATCTCCCGTTCATTATTCGATATGGTGGCGACATATTTCAAATTTGCGAACATGTCGGATCGGTTGTGAGGTTGGACTAGATTTTTTCGAGCGAGCGGAGCGAGCGAGCAACGATCACAATTTCCAACCTATACATACACCTTATATTGCCTTGCATATATGTCGTGTTATTACCTAATTTTGTCTGCCATTTCGGACATCACATTGCTCTGTACTATGAGGAAACGGTACTAATTATGTGAAACTGTTGGTAAACCGCAAACATTTGTCAGAAGGCAATAGGATAAAGACTTCCGGCCCCTCGGGCTGGTGCGAATATTTCAATATCCGTATGTGCCAAACCGTTGGTTTGTGACACACATTTACGCGTCTCTCGCTCGCTGCGCTCGCACGAAAGCTATAGCCTAACCTAAAACCAATCCATCTTCCGTTCATTATTCGATATGGTGGCGACATATTTCAAATTTGGGAACGTGTCGGATCGGTAGTGAGGTTGGACGAGATTTTTACGAGCGAGCGGAGCGAGCGAGCAACGGTCACAATTTCCAAGCTATACATATACCTTATATTGCCTTCCATATATTTCGTGTTATTACCTAATTTTGTCAGCCATTTCGGACATAACATTGCACTGTACTATGAGGAAATAGTACTATTTATGTGAAACTATTCATAAACTGTAAACATGTGTCGGTAGGCAATAGGATAAATACTTCCGGCTCCTCGGGCTGGTGCGAATATTTCAATGTCCGTATGTGCCAAACCGTTGGTTTATGACACACCTATACGCGTCTCTCGCTCGCTGCGCTCGCTCGAAAACTATAGCCTAACCTAAAACCAATCCATCTTGCGTTCATTATTCGATATGATGGCGACATATTTCAAATTTGCGAACGTGTCGGATCGGTTGTGGGGTTGGACTAGATTTTTACGAGCGAGCGGAGCGAGCGAGCAACGGTCACAATTTCCAAGCTATACATATACCATATATTGTCTTGCATATATTTCGTGCTTGTACCTAATTTTGTCAGCCATTTCGGACATCACGTTGCACTGTACTATGAGGAAACGGTACTAATTATGTGAAACTATTGGTAAACCGTAAACATTTGTCAGAAGGCAATAGGATATAGACTTCCGGCTCCTCGGGCTGGTGCGAATATATCAATGTCCGTATGTGCCAAACCGATGGTTTGTGACACACCTTTACGCGTCTCTCGTTCGCTGCGCTCGCACGAAAGCTATAGCCTAACCTAAAACCAATCCATCTTCCGTTCATTATTCGATATGGTGGCGACATATTTCAAATTTGCGAACGTGTCGGATCGGTTGTGAGGTTGGACTAGATTTTTACGAGCGAGCGGAGCGTGCGAGCAACGGTCACAATTTCCAAGCTATACATATACCATATATTGTCTTGCATGTATTTCGTGCTTGCACCTAATTTTGTCAGCCATTTCGGACATCACGTTGCACTGTACTATGAGGAAACGGTACTAATTATGTGAAACAATTGGTATACCGTAAACATTTGTCAGAAGGCAATAGGATAAAGACTTCCGGCTCCTCGGGCTGGTGCGAATATATCAATGTCCGTATGTGCCAAACCGATGGTTTGTGACACACCTTTACGCGTCTCTCGTTCGCTGCGCTCGAACGAAAGCTATAGCCTAACCTAAAACCAATCCATCTTCCGTTCATTATTCGATATGGTGGCGACATATTTCAAATTTGCGAACATGTGGGATCGGTTGTGAGGTTGGACTAGATTTTTACGAGCGAGCGGAGCGTGCGAGCAACGGTCACAATTTCCAAGCTATACATATACCATATATTGTCTTGCATATATTTCGTGCTTGTACCTAATTTTGTCAGCCATTTCGGACATCACGTTGCACTGTACTATGAGGAAACGGTACTAATTATGTGAAACTATTGGTAAACCGTAAACATTTGTCAGAAGGCAATAGGATATAGACTTCCGGCTCCTCGGGCTGGTGCGAATATATCAATGTCCGTATGTGCCAAACCGATGGTTTGTGACACACCTTTACGCGTCTCTCGTTCGCTGCGCTCGCACGAAAGCTATAGCCTAACCTAAAACCAATCCATCTTCCGTTCATTATTCGATATGGTGGCGACATATTTCAAATTTGCGAACGTGTCGGATCGGTTGTGAGGTTGGACTAGATTTTTACGAGCGAGCGGAGCGTGCGAGCAACGGTCACAATTTCCAAGCTATACATATACCATATATTGTCTTGCATATATTTCGTGCTTGCACCTAATTTTGTCAGCCATTTCGGACATCACGTTGCACTGTACTATGAGGAAACGGTACTAATTATGTGAAACAATTGGTATACCGTAAACATTTGTCAGAAGGCAATAGGATAAAGACTTCCGGCTCCTCGGGCTGGTGCGAATATATCAATGTCCGTATGTGCCAAACCGATGGTTTGTGACACACCTTTACGCGTCTCTCGTTCGCTGCGCTCGAACGAAAGCTATAGCCTAACCTAAAACCAATCCATCTTCCGTTCATTATTCGATATGGTGGCGACATATTTCAAATTTGCGAACATGTGGGATCGGTTGTGAGGTTGGACTAGATTTTTACGAGCGAGCGGAGCGAGCAAGCAACGGTCACAATTTCCAAGCTATACAAATACCTTATATTGCCTTCCATATATTTCGTGTTATTACCTAATTTTGTCAGCCATTTCGGACATCACATTGCACTGTACTATGAGGAAATAGTACTATTTATGTGAAACTATTCATAAACTGTAAACATGTGTCGGTAGGCAATAGGATAAATACTTCCGGCTCCTCGGGCTGGTGCGAATATTTCAATGTCCGTATGTGCCAAACCGTTGGTTTATGACACACCTTTACGCGTCTCTCGCTCGCGGCGCTCGCTCGAAAACTATAGCCTAACCTAAAACCAATCCATCTTGCGTTCATTATTCGATATGATGGCGACATATTTCAAATTTGCGAACGTGTCGGATCGGTTGTGAGGTTGGACTAGATTTTTACGAGCGAGCGGAGCGAGCGAGCAACGGTCACAATTTCCATGCTATACATATACCATATATTGTCTTGCATATATTTCGTGCTTGTACCTAATTTTGTCAGCCATTTCGGACATCACGTTGCACTGTACTATGAGGAAACGGTACTAATTATGTGAAACTATTGGTAAACCGTAAACATTTGTCAGAAGGCAATAGGATAAAGACTTCCGGCTCCTCGGGCTGGTGCGAATATTTCAATGTCCGTATGTGCCAAACCGTTGGTTTGTGACACACCTTTACGCGTCTCTCGTTCGCTGCGCTCGCACGAAAGCTATAGCCTAACCTAAAACCAATCCATCTTCCGTTCATTATTCGATATGGTGGCGACATATTTCAAATTTGCGAACGTGTCGGATCGATTGTGAGGTTGGACTAGATTTTTACGAGCGAGCGGAGCGAGCGAGCCACGGTCACAATTTCCAAGCTATACATATACCATATATTGTCTTGCATATATTTCGTGTTATTACCTAATTTTGTCAGCCATTTCGGACATCACATTGCACTGTACTATGAGGAAATAGTACTATTTATGTGAAACTATTCATAAACTGTAAACATGTGTCGGTAGGCAATAGGATAAATACTTCCGGCTCCTCGGGCTGGTGCGAATATTTCAATGTCCGTATGTGCCAAACCGTTGGTTCCTGACACACCTTTACGCGTCTCTCGCTCGCGGCACTCGCTCGAAAACTATAGCCTAACCTAAAACCAATCCATCTTGCGTTCATTATTCGATATGATGGCGACATATTTCAAATTTGCGAACGTGTGGGATCGGTTGTGAGGTTGGACTAGATTTTTACGAGCGAGCGGAGCGAGCAAGCAACGGTCACAATTTCCAAGCTATACAAATACCTTATATTGCCTTCCATATATTTCGTGTTATTACATAATTTTATCAGCCATTTCGGACATCACATTGCACTGTACTATGAGGAAATAGTACTATTTATGTGAAACTATTCATAAACTGTAAACATGTGTCGGTAGGCAATAGGATAAATACTTCCGGCTCCTCGGGCTGGTGCGAATATTTCAATGTCCGTATGTGCCAAACCGTTGGTTTATGACACACCTTTACGCGTCTCTCGCTCGCGGCGCTCGCTCGAAAACTATAGCCTAACCTAAAACCAATCCATCTTGCGTTCATTATTCGATATGATGGCGACATATTTCAAATTTGCGAACGTGTGGGATCGGTTGTGAGGTTGGACTAGATTTTTATGAGCGAGCGGAGCGAGCGAGCAACGGTCACAATTTCCAAGCTATACACATACCTTATATTGCCTTCCATATATTTCGTGTTATTACCTAATTTTGTCAGCCCTTTCGGACATCACATTGCACTGTACTATGAGGAAATAGTACTATTTATGTGAAACTATTCATAAACTGTAAACATGTGTCGGTAGGCAATAGGATAAATACTTCCGGCTCCTCGGGCTGGTGCGAATATTTCAATGTCCGTATGTGCCAAACCGTTGGTTTATGACACACCTTTACGCGTCTCTCGTTCGCTGCGCTCGAACGAAAGCTATAGCCTAACCTAAAACCAATCCATCTTCCGTTCATTATTCGATATGGTGGCGACATATTTCAAATTTGCGAACATGTGGGATCGCTTGTGAGGTTGGACTAGATTTTTACGAGCGAGCGGAGCGAGCAAGCAACGGTCACAATTTCCAAGCTATACAAATACCTTATATTGCCTTCCATATATTTCGTGTTATTACCTAATTTTGTCAGCCATTTCGGACATCACATTGCACTGTACTATGAGGAAATAGTACTATTTATGTGAAACTATTCATAAACTGTAAACATGTGTCGGTAGGCAATAGGATAAATACTTCCGGCTCCTCGGGCTGGTGCGAATATTTCAATGTCCGTATGTGCCAAACCGTTGGTTTATGACACACCTTTACGCGTCTCTCGCACGCGGCGCTCGCTCGAAAACTATAGCCTAACCTAAAACCAATCCATCTTGCGTTCATTATTCGATATGATGGCGACATATTTCAAATTTGCGAACGTGTCGGATCGGTTGTGAGGTTGGACTAGATTTTTACGAGCGAGCGGAGCGAGCGAGCAACGGTCACAATTTCCATGCTATACATATACCATATATTGTCTTGCATATATTTCGTGCTTGTACCTAATTTTGTCAGCCATTTCGGACATCACGTTGCACTGTACTATGAGGAAACGGTACTAATTATGTGAAACTATTGGTAAACCGTAAACATTTGTCAGAAGGCAATAGGATATAGACTTCCGGCTCCTCGGGCTGGTGCGAATATATCAATGTCCGTATGTGCCAAACCGATGGTTTGTGACACACCTTTACGCGTCTCTCGTTCGCTGCGCTCGCACGAAAGCTATAGCCTAACCTAAAACCAATCCATCTTCCGTTCATTATTCGATATGGTGGCGACATATTTCAAATTTGCGAACGTGTCGGATCGGTTGTGAGGTTGGACTAGATTTTTACGAGCGAGCGGAGCGTGCGAGCAACGGTCACAATTTCCAAGCTATACATATACCATATATTGTCTTGCATATATTTCGTGCTTGTACCTAATTTTGTCAGCCATTTCGGACATCACGTTGCACTGTACTATGAGGAAACGGTACTAATTATGTGAAACAATTGGTATACCGTAAACATTTGTCAGAAGGCAATAGGATAAAGACTTCCGGCTCCTCGGGCTGGTGCGAATATATCAATGTCCGTATGTGCCAAACCGATGGTTTGTGACACACCTTTACGCGTCTCTCGTTCGCTGCGCTCGAACGAAAGCTATAGCCTAACCTAAAACCAATCCATCTTCCGTTCATTATTCGATATGGTGGCGACATATTTCAAATTTGCGAACATGTGGCATCGGTTGTGAGGTTGGACTAGATTTTTACGAGCGAGCGGAGCGAGCAAGCAACGGTCACAATTTCCAAGCTATACAAATACCTTATATTGCCTTCCATATATTTCGTGTTATTACCTAATTTTGTCAGCCATTTCGGACATCACATTGCACTGTACTATGAGGAAATAGTACTATTTATGTGAAACTATTCATAAACTGTAAACATGTGTCGGTAGGCAATAGGATAAATACTTCCGGCTCCTCGGGCTGGTGCGAATATTTCAATGTCCGTATGTGCCAAACCGTTGGTTTATGACACACCTTTACGCGTCTCTCGCTCGCGGCGCTCGCTCGAAAACTATAGCCTAACCTAAAACCAATCCATCTTGCGTTCATTATTCGATATGATGGCGACATATTTCAAATTTGCGAACGTGTCGGATCGGTTGTGAGGTTGGACTAGATTTTTACGAGCGAGCGGAGCGAGCGAGCAACGGTCACAATTTCCAAGCTATACATATACCATATATTGTCTTGCATATATTTCGTGCTTGTACCTAATTTTGTCAGCTATTTCGGACATCACGTTGCACTGTACTATGAGGAAACGGTACTAATTATGTGAAACTATTGGTAAACGGTAAACATTTGTCAGAAGGCGATAGGATAAAGACTTGCGGCTCCTCGGGCTGGTGCGAATATATCAATGTCCGTATGTGCCAAACCGATGGTTTGTGACACACCTTTACGCGTCTCTCGTTCGCTGCGCTCGAACGAAAGCTATAGCCTAACCTAAAACCAATCCATCTTCCGTTCATTATAGCGATATGGTGGCGACATATTTCAAATTTGCGAACGTGTGGGATCGGTTGTGAGGTTGGACTAGATTTTTACGAGCGAGCGGAGCGAGCGAGCAACGGTCACAATTTCCAAGCTATACATATACCATATATTGTCTTGCATATATTTCGTGCTTGTACCTAATTTTGTCAGCCATTTCGGACATCACGTTGCACTGTACCATGAGGAAACGGTACTAATTATGTGAAACTATTGGTAAACGGTAAACATTTGCCAGAAGGCAATAGGATAAAGACTTCCGGCTCCTCGGGCTGGTGCGAATATATCAATGTCCGTATGTGCCAAACCGATGGTTTGTGACACACCTTTACGCGTCTCTCGTTCGCTGCGCTCGAACGAAAGCTATAGCCTAACCTAAAACCAATCCATCTTCCGTTCATTATAGCGATATGGTGGCGACATATTTCAAATTTGCGAACGTGTGGGATCGGTTGTGAGGTTGGACTAGATTTTTACGAGCGAGCGGAGCGAGCAAGCAACGGTCACAATTTCCAAGCTATACAAATACCTTATATTGCCTTCCATATATTTCGTGTTATTACATAATTTTGTCAGCCATTTCGGACATCACATTGCACTGTACTATGAGGAAATAGTACTATTTATGTGAAACTATTCATAAACTGTAAACATGTGTCGGTAGGCAATAGGATAAATACTTCCGGCTCCTCGGGCTGGTGCGAATATTTCAATGTCCGTATGTGCCAAACCGTTGGTTTATGACACACCTTTACGCGTCTCTCGCTCGCGGCGCTCGCTCGAAAACTATAGCCTAACCTAAAACCAATCCATCTTGCGTTCATTATTCGATATGATGGCGACATATTTCAAATTTGCGAACGTGTCGGATCGGTTGTGAGGTTGGACTAGATTTTTACGAGCGAGTGGAGCGAGCAAGCAACGGTCACAATTTCCAAGCTATACAAATACCTTATATTGCCTTCCATATATTTCGTGTTATTACCTAATTTTGTCAGCCATTTCGGACATCACATTGCACTGTACTATGAGGAAATAGTACTATTTATGTGAAACTATTCATAAACTGTAAACATGTGTCGGTAGGCAATAGGATAAATACTTCCGGCTCCTCGGGCTGGTGCGAATATTTCAATGTCCGTATGTGCCAAACCGTTGGTTTATGACACACCTTTACGCGTCTCTCGCTCGCGGCACTCGCTCGAAAACTATAGCCTAACCTAAAACCAATCCATCTTGCGTTCATTATTCGATATGATGGCGACATATTTCAAATTTGCGAACGTGTCGGATCGGTTGTGAGGTTGGACTAGATTTTTACGAGCGAGCGGAGCGAGCGAGCAACGGTCACAATTTCCATGCTATACATATACCATATATTGTCTTGCATATATTTCGTGCTTGTACCTAATTTTGTCAGCCATTTCGGACATCACGTTGCACTGTACTATGAGGAAACGGTACTAATTATGTGAAACTATTGGTAAACCGTAAACATTTGTCAGAAGGCAATAGGATATAGACTTCCGGCTCCTCGGGCTGGTGCGAATATATCAATGTCCGTATGTGCCAAACCGATGGTTTGTGACACACCTTTACGCGTCTCTCGTTCGCTGCGCTCGCACGAAAGCTATAGCCTAACCTAAAACCAATCCATCTTCCGTTCATTATTCGATATGGTGGCGACATATTTCAAATTTGCGAACGTGTCGGATCGGTTGTGAGGTTGGACTAGATTTTTACGAGCGAGCGGAGCGTGCGAGCAACGGTCACAATTTCCAAGCTATACATATACCATATATTGTCTTGCATATATTTCGTGCTTGTACCTAATTTTGTCAGCCATTTCGGACATCACGTTGCACTGTACTATGAGGAAACGGTACTAATTATGTGAAACAATTGGTATACCCTAAACATTTGTCAGAAGGCAATAGGATAAAGACTTCCGGCTCCTCGGGCTGGTGCGAATATATCAATGTCCGTATGTGCCAAACCGATGGTTTGTGACACACCTTTACGCGTCTCTCGTTCGCTGCGCTCGAACGAAAGCTATAGCCTAACCTAAAACCAATCCATCTTCCGTTCATTATTCGATATGGTGGCGACATATTTCAAATTTGCGAACATGTGGCATCGGTTGTGAGGTTGGACTAGATTTTTACGAGCGAGCGGAGCGAGCAAGCAACGGTCACAATTTCCAAGCTATACAAATACCTTATATTGCCTTCCATATATTTCGTGTTATTACCTAATTTTGTCAGCCATTTCGGACATCACATTGCACTGTACTATGAGGAAATAGTACTATTTATGTGAAACTATTCATAAACTGTAAACATGTGTCGGTAGGCAATAGGATAAATACTTCCGGCTCCTCGGGCTGGTGCGAATATTTCAATGTCCGTATGTGCCAAACCGTTGGTTTATGACACACCTTTACGCGTCTCTCGCTCGCGGCGCTCGCTCGAAAACTATAGCCTAACCTAAAACCAATCCATCTTGCGTTCATTATTCGATATGATGGCGACATATTTCAAATTTGCGAACGTGTCGGATCGGTTGTGAGGTTGGACTAGATTTTTACGAGCGAGCGGAGCGAGCGAGCAACGGTCACAATTTCCAAGCTATACATATACCATATATTGTCTTGCATATATTTCGTGCTTGTACCTAATTTTGTCAGCTATTTCGGACATCACGTTGCACTGTACTATGAGGAAACGGTACTAATTATGTGAAACTATTGGTAAACGGTAAACATTTGTCAGAAGGCGATAGGATAAAGACTTGCGGCTCCTCGGGCTGGTGCGAATATATCAATGTCCGTATGTGCCAAACCGATGGTTTGTGACACACCTTTACGCGTCTCTCGTTCGCTGCGCTCGAACGAAAGCTATAGCCTAACCTAAAACCAATCCATCTTCCGTTCATTATAGCGATATGGTGGCGACATATTTCAAATTTGCGAACGTGTGGGATCGGTTGTGAGGTTGGACTAGATTTTTACGAGCGAGCGGAGCGAGCGAGCAACGGTCACAATTTCCAAGCTATACATATACCATATATTGTCTTGCATATATTTCGTGCTTGTACCTAATTTTGTCAGCCATTTCGGACATCACGTTGCACTGTACCATGAGGAAACGGTACTAATTATGTGAAACTATTGGTAAACGGTAAACATTTGCCAGAAGGCAATAGGATAAAGACTTCCGGCTCCTCGGGCTGGTGCGAATATATCAATGTCCGTATGTGCCAAACCGATGGTTTGTGACACACCTTTACGCGTCTCTCGTTCGCTGCGCTCGAACGAAAGCTATAGCCTAACCTAAAACCAATCCATCTTCCGTTCATTATAGCGATATGGTGGCGACATATTTCAAATTTGCGAACGTGTGGGATCGGTTGTGAGGTTGGACTAGATTTTTACGAGCGAGCGGAGCGAGCAAGCAACGGTCACAATTTCCAAGCTATACAAATACCTTATATTGCCTTCCATATATTTCGTGTTATTACATAATTTTGTCAGCCATTTCGGACATCACATTGCACTGTACTATGAGGAAATAGTACTATTTATGTGAAACTATTCATAAACTGTAAACATGTGTCGGTAGGCAATAGGATAAATACTTCCGGCTCCTCGGGCTGGTGCGAATATTTCAATGTCCGTATGTGCCAAACCGTTGGTTTATGACACACCTTTACGCGTCTCTCGCTCGCGGCGCTCGCTCGAAAACTATAGCCTAACCTAAAACCAATCCATCTTGCGTTCATTATTCGATATGATGGCGACATATTTCAAATTTGCGAACGTGTCGGATCGGTTGTGAGGTTGGACTAGATTTTTACGAGCGAGTGGAGCGAGCAAGCAACGGTCACAATTTCCAAGCTATACAAATACCTTATATTGCCTTCCATATATTTCGTGTTATTACCTAATTTTGTCAGCCATTTCGGACATCACATTGCACTGTACTATGAGGAAATAGTACTATTTATGTGAAACTATTCATAAACTGTAAACATGTGTCGGTAGGCAATAGGATAAATACTTCCGGCTCCTCGGGCTGGTGCGAATATTTCAATGTCCGTATGTGCCAAACCGTTGGTTTATGACACACCTTTACGCGTCTCTCGCTCGCGGCACTCGCTCGAAAACTATAGCCTAACCTAAAACCAATCCATCTTGCGTTCATTATTCGATATGATGGCGACATATTTCAAATTTGCGAACGTGTCGGATCGGTTGTGAGGTTGGACTAGATTTTTACGAGCGAGCGGAGCGAGCGAGCAACGGTCACAATTTCCATGCTATACATATACCATATATTGTCTTGCATATATTTCGTGCTTGTACCTAATTTTGTCTGCCATTTCGGACATCACATTGCTCTGTACTATGAGGAAACGGTACTAATTATGTGAAACTGTTGGTAAACCGTAAACATTTGTCAGAAGGCAATAGGATAAAGACTTCCGGCCCCTCGGGCTGGTGCGAATATTTCAATATCCGTATGTGCCAAACCGTTGGTTTGTGACACACATTTACGCGTCTCTCGCTCGCTGCGCTCGCACGAAAGCTATAGCCTGACCTAAAACCAATCCATCTTCCGGTCATTATTCGATATGGTGGCGACATATTTCAAATTTGGGAACGTGTCGGATCGGTAGTGAGGTTGGACGAGATTTTTACGAGCGAGCGGAGCGAGCGAGCAACGGTCACAATTTCCAAGCTATACATATACCTTATATTGCCTTCCATATATTTCGTGTTATTACCTAATTTTGTCAGCCATTTCGGACATCACATTGCACTGTACTATGAGGAAATAGTACTATTTATGTGAAACTATTCATAAACTGTAAACATGTGTCGGTAGGCAATAGGATAAATACTTCCGGCTCCTCGGGCTGGTGCGAATATTTCAATGTCCGTATGTGCCAAACCGTTGGTTTATGACACACCTATACGCGTCTCTCGCTCGCTGCGCTCGCTCGAAAACTATAGCCTAACCTAATACCAATCCATCTTGCGTTCATTATTCGATATGACGGCGACATATTTCAAATTTGCGAACGTGCCGGATCGGTTGTGGGGTTGGACTAGATTTTTACGAGCGAGCGGAGCGAGCGAGCAACGGTCACAATTTCCAAGCTATACATATACCATATATTGTCTTGCATATATTTCGTGCTTGTACCTAATTTTGTCAGCCATTTCGGACATCACGTTGCACTGTACTATGTGGAAACGGTACTAATTATGTGAAACTATTGGTAAACCGTAAACATTTGTCAGAAGGCAATAGGATAAAGACTTCCGGCTCCTCGGGCTGGTGCGAATATATCAATGTCCGTATGTGCCAAACCGATGGTTTGTGACACACCTTTACGCGTCTCTCGCTCGCTGCGCTCGCACGAAAGCTATAGCCTGACCTAAAACCAATCCATCTTCCGTTCATTATTCGATATGGTGGCGACATATTTCAAATTTGCGAACGTGTGGGATCGGTTGTGAGGTTGGACTAGATCTTTACGAGCGAGCGGAGCGAGCAAGCAACGGTCACAATTTCCAAGCTATACAAATACCTTATATTGCCTTCCATATATTTCGTGTTATTACATAATTTTGTCAGCCATTTCGGACATCACATTGCACTGTACTATGAGGAAATAGTACTATTTATGTGAAACTATTGGTAAACCGTAAACATTTGTCAGAAGGCAATAGGATAAAGACTTCCGGCTCCTCGGGCTGGTGCGAATATTTCAATGTCCGTATGTGCCAAACCGTTGGTTTGTGACACACCTTTACGCGTCTCTCGTTCGCTGCGCTCGCACGAAAGCTATAGTATAACCTAAAACCAATCCATCTTCCGTTCATTATTCGATATGGTGGCGACATATTTCAAATTTGGGAACGTGTCGGATCGGTTGTGAGTTTGGACGAGATTTTTACGAGCGTGTGGAGCGAGCGAGCAACGGTCACAATTTCCAAGCTATACATATACCTTATATTGCCTTGCATATATTTCGTGTTAGTACCTAATTTTGTCAGCCATTTCGGACATCACATTGCACTGTACTATGTGGTATTAGTACTATTTATGTGAAACTATTCATAAACTGTAAACATGTGTCGGTAGGCAATAGGATGAATACTTCCGGCTCCTCGGGCTGGTGCGAATATTTCAATGTCCGTATGTGCCAAACCGTTGGTTTGAGACACACATTTACGAGTAGCTCGCTCGCTGCGCTCGCTCGAAAACTATAGCCTAACCTAAAACCAATCCATCTTCCGTTCATTATTCGATATGGTGGCGAAATATTTCAAATTTGCGAACGTGTCAGATCGGTTGTGAGGTTGGACTAGATTTTTACGAGCGAGCGGAGCGAGCGAGCAACGGTCACAATTTCCAAGCTGTACATATACCATATATTGTCTTGCATATATTTCGTGCTTGTACCTAATTTTGTCAGCCATTTCGGACATCACGTTGCACTGTACTATGAGGAAACGGTACTAATTATGTGAAACTATTGGTAAACCGTAAACATTTGTCAGAAGGCAATAGGATAAAGACTTCCGGCTCCTCGGGCTGGTGCGAATATATCAATGTCCGTATGTGCCAAACCGATGGTTTGTGACACACCTTTACGCGTCTCTCGTTCGCTGCGCTCGCACGAAAGCTATAGCCTAACCTAAAACCAATCCATCTTCCGCTCATTATTCGATATGGTGGCGACATATTTCAAATTTGCGAACGTGTGGGATCGGTTGTGAGGTTGGACTAGATTTTTACGAGCGAGCGGAGCGAGCGAGCAACGGTCACAATTTCCAAGCTATACATATACCATATATTGTCTTGCATATATTTCGTGCTTGTACCTAATTTTGTCAGCTATTTCGGACATCACGTTGCACTGTACTATGAGGAAACGGTACTAATTATGTGAAACTATTGGTAAACGGTAAACATTTGTCAGAAGGCAATAGGATAAAGACTTCCGGCTCCTCGGGCTGGTGCGAATATATCAATGTCCGTATGTGCCAAACCGATGGTTTGTGACACACCTTTACGCGTCTCTCGTTCGCTGCGCTCGAACGAAAGCTATAGCCTAACCTAAAACCAATCCATCTTCCGTTCATTATAGCGATATGGTGGCGACATATTTCAAATTTGCGAACGTGTGGGATCGGTTGTGAGGTTGGACTAGATTTTTACGAGCGAGCGGAGCGAGCAAGCAACGGTCACAATTTCCAAGCTATACAAATACCTTATATTGCCTTCCATATATTTCGTGTTATTACATAATTTTGTCAGCCATTTCGGACATCACATTGCACTGTACTATGAGGAAATAGTACTATTTATGTGAAACTATTCATAAACTGTAAACATGTGTCGGTAGGCAATAGGATAAATACTTCCGGCTCCTCGGGCTGGTGCGAATATTTCAATGTCCGTATGTGCCAAACCGTTGGTTTATGACACACCTTTACGCGTCTCTCGCTCGCGGCGCTCGCTCGAAAACTATAGCCTAACCTAAAACCAATCCATCTTGCGTTCATTATTCGATATGATGGCGACATATTTCAAATTTGCGAACGTGTGGGATCGGTTGTGAGGTTGGACTAGATTTTTATGAGCGAGCGGAGCGAGCGAGCAACGGTCACAATTTCCAAGCTATACACATACCTTATATTGCCTTCCATATATTTCGTGTTATTACCTAATTTTGTCAGCCCTTTCGGACATCACATTGCACTGTACTATGAGGAAATAGTACTATTTATGTGAAACTATTCATAAACTGTAAACATGTGTCGGTAGGCAATAGGATAAATACTTCCGGCTCCTCGGGCTGGTGCGAATATTTCAATGTCCGTATGTGCCAAACCGTTGGTTTATGACACACCTTTACGCGTCTCTCGTTCGCTGCGCTCGAACGAAAGCTATAGCCTAACCTAAAACCAATCCATCTTCCGTTCATTATTCGATATGGTGGCGACATATTTCAAATTTGCGAACATGTGGGATCGCTTGTGAGGTTGGACTAGATTTTTACGAGCGAGCGGAGCGAGCAAGCAACGGTCACAATTTCCAAGCTATACAAATACCTTATATTGCCTTCCATATATTTCGTGTTATTACCTAATTTTGTCAGCCATTTCGGACATCACATTGCACTGTACTATGAGGAAATAGTACTATTTATGTGAAACTATTCATAAACTGTAAACATGTGTCGGTAGGCAATAGGATAAATACTTCCGGCTCCTCGGGCTGGTGCGAATATTTCAATGTCCGTATGTGCCAAACCGTTGGTTTATGACACACCTTTACGCGTCTCTCGCACGCGGCGCTCGCTCGAAAACTATAGCCTAACCTAAAACCAATCCATCTTGCGTTCATTATTCGATATGATGGCGACATATTTCAAATTTGCGAACGTGTCGGATCGGTTGTGAGGTTGGACTAGATTTTTACGAGCGAGCGGAGCGAGCGAGCAACGGTCACAATTTCCATGCTATACATATACCATATATTGTCTTGCATATATTTCGTGCTTGTACCTAATTTTGTCAGCCATTTCGGACATCACGTTGCACTGTACTATGAGGAAACGGTACTAATTATGTGAAACTATTGGTAAACCGTAAACATTTGTCAGAAGGCAATAGGATAAAGACTTCCGGCTCCTCGGGCTGGTGCGAATATTTCAATGTCCGTATGTGCCAAACCGTTGGTTTATGACACACCTATACGCGTCTCTCGCTCGCTGCGCTCGCTCGAAAACTATAGCCTAACCTAAAACCAATCCATCTTGCGTTCATTATTCGATATGATGGCGACATATTTCAAATTTGCAAACGTGTCGGATCGGTTGTGGGGTTGGACTAGATTTTTACGAGCGAGCGGAGCGAGCGAGCCACGGTCACAATTTCCAAGCTATACATATACCATATATTGTCTTGCATATATTTCGTGCTTGTACCTAATTTTGTCAGCCATTTCGGACATCACGTTGCACTGTACTATGAGGAAACGGTACTAATTATGTGAAACTATTGGTAAACCGTAAACATTTGTCAGAAGGCAATAGGATAAAGACTTCCGGCTCCTCGGGCTGGTGCGAATATATCAATGTCCGTATGTGCCAAACCGATGGTTTGTGACACACCTTTACGCGTCTCTCGTTCGCTGCGCTCGCACGAAAGCTATAGCCTAACCTACAACCAATCCATCTTCCGTTCATTATTCGATATGGTGGCGACATATTTCAAATTTGCGAACGTGTGGGATCGGTTGTGAGGTTGGACTAGATTTTTACGAGCGAGCGGAGCGAGCGAGCAACGGTCACAATTTCCAAGCTATACATATACCATATATTGTCTTGCATATATTTCGTGCTTGTACCTAATTTTGTCAGCCATTTCGGACATCACGTTGCACTGTACCATGAGGAAACGGTACTAATTATGTGAAACTATTGGTAAACGGTAAACATTTGCCAGAAGGCAATAGGATAAAGACTTCCGGCTCCTCGGGCTGGTGCGAATATATCAATGTCCGTATGTGCCAAACCGATGGTTTGTGACACACCTTTACGCGTCTCTCGTTCGCTGCGCTCGAACGAAAGCTATAGCCTAACCTAAAACCAATCCATCTTCCGTTCATTATAGCGATATGGTGGCGACATATTTCAAATTTGCGAACGTGTGGGATCGGTTGTGAGGTTGGACTAGATTTTTACGAGCGAGCGGAGCGAGCAAGCAACGGTCACAATTTCCAAGCTATACAAATACCTTATATTGCCTTCCATATATTTCGTGTTATTACATAATTTTGTCAGCCATTTCGGACATCACATTGCACTGTACTATGAGGAAATAGTACTATTTATGTGAAACTATTCATAAACTGTAAACATGTGTCGGTAGGCAATAGGATAAATACTTCCGGCTCCTCGGGCTGGTGCGAATATTTCAATGTCCGTATGTGCCAAACCGTTGGTTTATGACACACCTTTACGCGTCTCTCGCTCGCGGCGCTCGCTCGAAAACTATAGCCTAACCTAAAACCAATCCATCTTGCGTTCATTATTCGATATGATGGCGACATATTTCAAATTTGCGAACGTGTCGGATCGGTTGTGAGGTTGGACTAGATTTTTACGAGCGAGTGGAGCGAGCAAGCAACGGTCACAATTTCCAAGCTATACAAATACCTTATATTGCCTTCCATATATTTCGTGTTATTACCTAATTTTGTCAGCCATTTCGGACATCACATTGCACTGTACTATGAGGAAATAGTACTATTTATGTGAAACTATTCATAAACTGTAAACATGTGTCAGTAGGCAATAGGATAAATACTTCCGGCTCCTCGGGCTGGTGCGAATATTTCAATGTCCGTATGTGCCAAACCGTTGGTTTATGACACACCTTTACGCGTCTCTCGCTCGCGGCACTCGCTCGAAAACTATAGCCTAACCTAAAACCAATCCATCTTGCGTTCATTATTCGATATGATGGCGACATATTTCAAATTTGCGAACGTGTCGGATCGGTTGTGAGGTTGGACTAGATTTTTACGAGCGAGCGGAGCGAGCGAGCAACGGTCACAATTTCCATGCTATACATATACCATATATTGTCTTGCATATATTTCGTGCTTGTACCTAATTTTGTCTGCCATTTCGGACATCACATTGCTCTGTACTATGAGGAAACGGTACTAATTATGTGAAACTGTTGGTAAACCGTAAACATTTGTCAGAAGGCAATAGGATAAAGACTTCCGGCCCCTCGGGCTGGTGCGAATATTTCAATATCCGTATGTGCCAAACCGTTGGTTTGTGACACACATTTACGCGTCTCTCGCTCGCTGCGCTCGCACGAAAGCTATAGCCTGACCTAAAACCAATCCATCTTCCGGTCATTATTCGATATGGTGGCGACATATTTCAAATTTGGGAACGTGTCGGATCGGTAGTGAGGTTGGACGAGATTTTTACGAGCGAGCGGAGCGAGCGAGCAACGGTCACAATTTCCAAGCTATACATATACCTTATATTGCCTTCCATATATTTCGTGTTATTACCTAATTTTGTCAGCCATTTCGGACATAACATTGCACTGTACTATGAGGAAATAGTACTATTTATGTGAAACTATTCATAAACTGTAAACATGTGTCGGTAGGCAATAGGATAAATACTTCCGGCTCCTCGGGCTGGTGCGAATATTTCAATGTCCGTATGTGCCAAACCGTTGGTTTATGACACACCTATACGCGTCTCTCGCTCGCTGCGCTCGCTCGAAAACTATAGCCTAACCTAATACCAATCCATCTTGCGTTCATTATTCGATATGATGGCGACATATTTCAAATTTGCGAACGTGCCGGATCGGTTGTGGGGTTGGACTAGATTTTTACGAGCGAGCGGAGCGAGCGAGCAACGGTCACAATTTCCAAGCTATACATATACCATATATTGTCTTGCATATATTTCGTGCTTGTACCTAATTTTGTCAGCCATTTCGGACATCACGTTGCACTGTACTATGAGGAAACGGTACTAATTATGTGAAACTATTGGTAAACCGTAAACATTTGTCAGAAGGCAATAGGATAAAGACTTCCGGCTCCTCGGGCTGGTGCGAATATATCAATGTCCGTATGTGCCAAACCGATGGTTTGTGACACACCTTTACGCGTCTCTCGCTCGCTGCGCTCGCACGAAAGCTATAGCCTGACCTAAAACCAATCCATCTTCCGTTCATTATTCGATATGGTGGCGACATATTTCAAATTTGCGAACGTGTGGGATCGGTTGTGAGGTTGGACTAGATCTTTACGAGCGAGCGGAGCGAGCAAGCAACGGTCACAATTTCCAAGCTATACAAATACCTTATATTGCCTTCCATATATTTCGTGTTATTACATAATTTTGTCAGCCATTTCGGACATCACATTGCACTGTACTATGAGGAAATAGTACTATTTATGTGAAACTATTGGTAAACCGTAAACATTTGTCAGAAGGCAATAGGATAAAGACTTCCGGCTCCTCGGGCTGGTGCGAATATTTCAATGTCCGTATGTGCCAAACCGTTGGTTTGTGACACACCTTTACGCGTCTCTCGTTCGCTGCGCTCGCACGAAAGCTATAGTATAACCTAAAACCAATCCATCTTCCGTTCATTATTCGATATGGTGGCGACATATTTCAAATTTGGGAACGTGTCGGATCGGTTGTGAGTTTGGACGAGATTTTTACGAGCGTGTAGAGCGAGCGAGCAACGGTCACAATTTCCAAGCTATACATATACCTTATATTGCCTTGCATATATTTCGTGTTAGTACCTAATTTTGTCAGCCATTTCGGACATCACATTGCACTGTACTATGTGGTATTAGTACTATTTATGTGAAACTATTCATAAACTGTAAACATGTGTCGGTAGGCAATAGGATGAATACTTCCGGCTCCTCGGGCTGGTGCGAATATTTCAATGTCCGTATGTGCCAAACCGTTGGTTTGAGACACACATTTACGAGTAGCTCGCTCGCTGCGCTCGCTCGAAAACTATAGCCTAACCTAAAACCAATCCATCTTCCGTTCATTATTCGATATGGTGGCGACATATTTCAAATTTGCGAACGTGTCAGATCGGTTGTGAGGTTGGACTAGATTTTTACGAGCGAGCGGAGCGAGCGAGCAACGGTCACAATTTCCAAGCTGTACATATACCATATATTGTCTTGCATATATTTCGTGCTTGTACCTAATTTTGTCAGCCATTTCGGACATCACGTTGCACTGTACTATGAGGAAACGGTACTAATTATGTGAAACTATTGGTAAACCGTAAACATTTGTCAGAAGGCAATAGGATAAAGACTTCCGGCTCCTCGGGCTGGTGCGAATATATCAATGTCCGTATGTGCCAAACCGATGGTTTGTGACACACCTTTACGCGTCTCTCGTTCGCTGCGCTCGCACGAAAGCTATAGCCTAACCTAAAACCAATCCATCTTCCGCTCATTATTCGATATGGTGGCGACATATTTCAAATTTGCGAACGTGTGGGATCGGTTGTGAGGTTGGACTAGATTTTTACGAGCGAGCGGAGCGAGCGAGCAACGGTCACAATTTCCAAGCTATACATATACCATTTATTGTCTTGCATATATTTCGTGCTTGTACCTAATTTTGTCAGCCATTTCGGACATCACGTTGCACTGTACTATGAGGAAACGGTACAAATTATGTGAAACTATTGGTAAACCGTAAACATTTGTCAGAAGGCAATAGGATAAAGACTTCCGGCTCCTCGGGCTGGTGCGAATATATCAATGTACGTATGTGCCAAACCGATGGTTTTTGACACACCTTTACGCGTCTCTCGTTCGCTGCGCTCGAACGAAAGCTATAGCCTAACCTAAAACCAATCCATCTTCCGTTCATTATTCGATATGGTGGCGACATATTTCAAATATGCGAACGTGTGGGATCGGTTGTGAGGTTGGACTAGATTTTTACGAGCGAGCGGAGCGAGCAAGCAACGGTCACAATTTCCAAGCTATACAAATACCTTATATTGCCTTCCATATATTTCGTGTTATTACCTAATTTTGTCAGCCATTTCGGACATCACATTGCACTGTACTATGAGGAAATAGTACTATTTATGTGAAACTATTCATAAACTGTAAACATGTGTCGGTAGGCAATAGGATAAATACTTCCGGCTCCTCGGGCTGGTGCGAATATTTCAATGTCCGTATGTGCCAAACCGTTGGTTTATGACACACCTTTACGCGTCTCTCGCTCGCGCCGCTCGCTCGAAAACTATAGCCTAACCTAAAACCAATCCATCTTGCGTTCATTAGTCGATATGATGGCGACATTTTTCAAATTTGCGAACGTGTCGGATCGGTTGTGAGGTTGGACTAGATTTTTACGAGCGAGCGGAGCGAGCGAGCAACGGTCACAATTTCCAATCTATACATATACCATATATTGTCTTGCATATATTTCGTGCTTGTACCTAATTTTGTCAGCCATTTCGGACATCACGTTGCACTGTACTATGAGGAAACGGTACTAATTATGTGAAACTATTGGTAAACCGTAAACATTTGTCAGAAGGCAATAGGATAAAGACTTCCGGCTCCTCGGGCTGGTGCGAATATTTCAACGTCCGTATGTGCCAAACCGTTGGTTTGTGACACACCTTTACGCGTCTCTCGTTCGCTGCGCTCGCACGAAAGCTATAGCCTAACCTAAAACCAATCCATCTTCCGTTCATTATTCGATATGGTGGCGACATATTTCAAATTTGCGAACGTGTGGGATCAGTTGTGAGGTTGGACTAGATTTTTATAAGCGAGCGGAGCGAGCGAGCAACGGTCACAATTTCCAAGCTATACATATACCTTATATTGCCTTCCATATATTTCGTGTTATTACCTAATTTTGTCAGCCCTTTCGGACAACACATTGCACTGTACTATGAGGAAATAGTACTATTTATGTGAAACTATTCATAAACTGTAAACATGTGTCGGTAGGCAATGGGATAAATACTTCCGGCTCCTCGGGCTGGTGCGAATATTTCAATGTCCGTATGTGCCAAACCGTAGGTTTGTGACACACCTTTACGCGTCTCTCGTTCGCTGCGCTCGCACGAAAGCTATAGCCTAACCTAAAACCAATCCATCTTCCGTTCATTATTCGATATGGTGGCGACATATTTCAAATTTGCGAACGTGTCGGATCGGTTGTGAGGTTGGACTACATTTTTACGAGCGAGCGGAGCGAGCGAGCAACGGTCACAATTTCCAAGCTATACATATACCTTATATTGCCTTCCATATATTTCGTGTTATTACCTAATTTTGTCAGCCCTTTCGGACATCACATTGCACTGTACTATGAGGAAATAGTACTATTTATGTGAAACTATTCATAAACTGTAAACATGTGTCGGTAGGCAATAGGATAAATACTTCCGGCTCCTCGGGCTGGTGCGAATATTTCAATGTCCGTATGTGCCAAACCGTTGGTTTATGACACACCTATACGCGTCTCTCGCTCACTGCGCTCGCTCGAAAACTATAGCCTAACCTAAAACCAATCCATCTTGCGTTCATTATTCGATATGATGGCGACATATTTCAAATTTGCGAACGTGTCGGATCGGTTGTGGGGTTGGACTAGATTTTTACGAGCGAGCGGAGCGAGCGAGCAGCGGTCACAATTTCCAAGCTATACATATACCATATATTGTCTTGCATATATTTCGTGCTTGTACCTAATTTTGTCAGCCATTTCGGACATCACGTTGCACTGTACTATGAGGAAACGGTACTAATTATGTGAAACTATTGGTAAACCGTAAACATTTGTCAGAAGGAAATAGGATAAAGACTTCCGGCTCCTCGGGCTGGTGCGAATATATCAATGTCCGTATGTGCCAAACCGATGGTTTGTGACACACCTTTACGCGTCTATCGTTCGCTGCGCTCGCACGAAAGCTATAGCCTAACCTAAAACCAATCCATCTTCCGTTCATTATTCGATATGGTGGCGACATATTTCAAATTTGCGAACGTGTGGGATCGGTTGTGAGGTTGGACTAGATTTTTACGAGCGAGCGGAGCGAGCGAGCAACGGTCACAATTTCCAAGCTATACATATACCATATATTGTCATGCATATATTTTGTGCTTGTACCTAATTTTGTCAGCCATTTCGGACATCACGTTGCACTGTACTATGAGGAAACGGTACTAATTATGTGAAACTATTGGTAAACCGTAAACATTTGTCAGAAGGCAATAGGATAAAGACTTCCGGCTCCTCGGGCTGGTGCGAATATATCAATGTCCGTATGTGCCAAACCGATGGTTTGTGACACACCTTTACGCGTCTCTCGTTCGCTGCGCTCGCACGAAAGCTATAGCCTAACCTAAAACCAATCTATCTTCCGTTCATTATTCGATATGGTGGGGACATATTTCAAATTTGCGAACGTGTGGGATCGGTTGTGAGATTGGACTAGATTTTTACGAGCGAGCGGAGCGAGCGAGCAACGGTCTCAATTTCCAAGCTATACATACACCTTATATTGCCTTGCATATATTTCGTGTTATTACCTAATTTTGTCAGCCATTTCGGACATCACGTTGCACTATACTATGAGGAAACGGTACTAATTATGTGAAACTATTGGTAAACCGTAAACATTTGTCAGAAGGCAATAGGATAAAGACTTCCGGCTCCTCGGGCTGGTGCGAATATATCAATGTCCGTATGTGCCAAACCGATGGTTTGTGACACACCTTTACGCGTCTCTCGTTCGCTGCGCTCGCACGAAAGCTATAGCCTAACCTAAAACCAATCCATCTTCCGTTCATTATTCGATATGGTGGCGACATATTTCAAATTTGCGAACGTGTGGGATCGGTTGTGAGGTTGGACTAGATTTTTACGAGCGAGCGGAGCGAGCGAGCAACGGTCACAATTTCCAAGCTATACATATACCATATATTGTCTTGCATATATTTCGTGTTATTACCTAATTTTGTCAGCCATTTCGGACATCACATTGCACTGTACTATGAGGAAATAGTACTATTTATGTGAAACTATTCATAAACTGTAAACATGTGTCGGTAGGCAATAGGATAAATACTTCCGGCTCCTCGGGCTGGTGCGAATATTTCAATGTCCGTATGTGCCAAACCGTTGGTTTATGACACACCTTTACGCGTCTCTCGCTCGCGGCGCTCGCTCGAAAACTATAGCCTAACCTAAAACCAATCCATCTTGCGTTCATTAGGCGATATGATGGCGACATATTTCAAATTTGCGAACGTGTCAGATCGGTTGTGAGGTTGGACTAGATTTTTACGAGCGAGCGGAGCGAGCGAGCAACGGTCACAATTTCCAAGCTATACATATACCATATATTGTCTTGCATATATTTCGTGCTTGTACCTAATTTTGTCAGCCATTTCGGACATCACGTTGCACTGTACTATGAGGAAACGGTACTAATTATGTGAAACTATTGGTAAACCGTAAACATTTGTCAGAAGGTAATAGGATAAATACTTCCGGCTCCTCGGGCTGGTGCGAATATTTCAATGTCCGTATGTGCCAAACCGTTGGTTTGTGGCACACCTTTACGCGTCTCTCGTTCGCTGCGCTCGCACGAAAGCTATAGCCTAACCTAAAACCAATCCATCTTCCGTTCATTATTCGATATGGTGGCGACATATTTCAAATTTGCGAACGTGTCGGGTCGGTTGTGAGGTTGGACTAGATTTTTTCGAGCGAGCGGAGCGAGCGAGCAACGATCACAATTTCCAACCTATACATACACCTTATATTGTCTTGCATATATGTCGTGTTATTACCTAATTTTGTCTGCCATTTCGGACATCACATTGCTCTGTACTATGAGGAAACGGTACTAATTATGTGAAACTGTTGGTAAACCGTAAACATTTGTCAGAAGGCAATAGGATAAAGACTTCCGGCCCCTCGGGCTGGTGCGAATATTTCAATATCCGTATGTGCCAAACCGTTGGTTTGTGACACACATTTACGCGTCTCTCGCTCGCTGCGCTCGCACGAAAGCTATAGCCTGACCTAAAACCAATCCATCTTCCGGTCATTATTCGATATGGTGGCGACATATTTCAAATTTGGGAACGTGTCGGATCGGTAGTGAGGTTGGACGAGATTTTTACGAGCGAGCGGAGCGAGCGAGCAACGGTCACAATTTCCAAGCTATACATATACCTTATATTGCCTTCCATATATTTCGTGTTATTACCTAATTTTGTCAGCCATTTCGGACATAACATTGCACTGTACTATGAGGAAATAGTACTATTTATGTGAAACTATTCATAAACTGTAAACATGTGTCGGTAGGCAATAGGATAAATACTTCCGGCTCCTCGGGCTGGTGCGAATATTTCAATGTCCGTATGTGCCAAACCGTTGGTTTATGACACACCTATACGCGTCTCTCGCTCGCTGCGCTCGCTCGAAAACTATAGCCTAACCTAATATCAATCCATCTTGCGTTCATTATTCGATATGATGGCGACATATTTCAAATGTGCGAACGTGCCGGATCGGTTGTGGGGTTGGACTAGATTTTTACGAGCGAGCGGAGCGAGCGAGCAACGGTCACAATTTCCAAGCTATACATATACCATATATTGTCTTGCATATATTTCGTGCTTGTACCTAATTTTGTCAGCCATTTCGGACATCACGTTGCACTGTACTATGAGGAAACGGTACTAATTATGTGAAACTATTGGTAAACCGTAAACATTTGTCAGAAGGCAATAGGATAAAGACTTCCGGCTCCTCGGGCTGGTGCGAATATATCAATGTCCGTATGTGCCAAACCGATGGTTTGTGACACACCTTTACGCGTCTCTCGCTCGCTGCGCTCGCACGAAAGCTATAGCCTGACCTAAAACCAATCCATCTTCCGTTCATTATTCGATATGGTGGCGACATATTTCAAATTTGCGAACGTGTGGGATCGGTTGTGAGGTTGGACTAGATCTTTACGAGCGAGCGGAGCGAGCAAGCAACGGTCACAATTTCCAAGCTATACAAATACCTTATATTGCCTTCCATATATTTCGTGTTATTACATAATTTTGTCAGCCATTTCGGACATCACATTGCACTGTACTATGAGGAAATAGTACTATTTATGTGAAACTATTGGTAAACCGTAAACATTTGTCAGAAGGCAATAGGATAAAGACTTCCGGCTCCTCGGGCTGGTGCGAATATTTCAATGTCCGTATGTGCCAAACCGTTGGTTTGTGACACACCTTTACGCGTCTCTCGTTCGCTGCGCTCGCACGAAAGCTATAGTATAACCTAAAACCAATCCATCTTCCGTTCATTATTCGATATGGTGGCGACATATTTCAAATTTGGGAACGTGTCGGATCGGTTGTGAGTTTGGACGAGATTTTTACGAGCGTGTGGAGCGAGCGAGCAACGGTCACAATTTCCAAGCTATACATATACCTTATATTGCCTTGCATATATTTCGTGTTAGTACCTAATTTTGTCAGCCATTTCGGACATCACATTGCACTGTACTATGTGGTATTAGTACTATTTATGTGAAACTATTCATAAACTGTAAACATGTGTCGGTAGGCAATAGGATGAATACTTCCGGCTCCTCGGGCTGGTGCGAATATTTCAATGTCCGTATGTGCCAAACCGTTGGTTTGAGACACACATTTACGAGTAGCTCGCTCGCTGCGCTCGCTCGAAAACTATAGCCTAACCTAAAACCAATCCATCTTCCGTTCATTATTCGATATGGTGGCGACATATTTCAAATTTGCGAACGTGTCAGATCGGTTGTGAGGTTGGACTAGATTTTTACGAGCGAGCGGAGCGAGCGAGCAACGGTCACAATTTCCAAGCTGTACATATACCATATATTGTCTTGCATATATTTCGTGCTTGTACCTAATTTTGTCAGCCATTTCGGACATCACGTTGCACTGTACTATGAGGAAACGGTACTAATTATGTGAAACTATTGGTAAACCGTAAACATTTGTCAGAAGGCAATAGGATAAAGACTTCCGGCTCCTCGGGCTGGTGCGAATATATCAATGTCCGTATGTGCCAAACCGATGGTTTGTGACACACCTTTACGCGTCTCTCGTTCGCTGCGCTCGCACGAAAGCTATAGCCTAACCTAAAACCAATCCATCTTCCGCTCATTATTCGATATGGTGGCGACATATTTCAAATTTGCGAACGTGTGGGATCGGTTGTGAGGTTGGACTAGATTTTTACGAGCGAGCGGAGCGAGCGAGCAACGGTCACAATTTCCAAGCTATACATATACCATATATTGTCTTGCATATATTTCGTGCTTGTACCTAATTTTGTCAGCCATTTCGGACATCACGTTGCACTGTACTATGAGGAAACGGTACAAATTATGTGAAACTATTGGTAAACCGTAAACATTTGTCAGAAGGCAATAGGATAAAGACTTCCGGCTCCTCGGGCTGGTGCGAATATATCAATGTACGTATGTGCCAAACCGATGGTTTTTGACACACCTTTACGCGTCTCTCGTTCGCTGCGCTCGAACGAAAGCTATAGCCTAACCTAAAACCAATCCATCTTCCGTTCATTATTCGATATGGTGGCGACATATTTCAAATTTGCGAACGTGTGGGATCGGTTGTGAGGTTGGACTAGATTTTTACGAGCGAGCGGAGCGAGCAAGCAACGGTCACAATTTCCAAGCTATACAAATACCTTATATTGCCTTCCATATATTTCGTGTTATTACATAATTTTGTCAGCCATTTCGGACATCACATTGCACTGTACTATGAGGAAATAGTACTATTTATGTGAAACTATTGGTAAACCGTAAACATTTGTCAGAAGGCAATAGGATAAAGACTTCCGGCTCCTCGGGCTGGTGCGAATATTTCAATGTCCGTATGTGCCAAACCGTTGGTTTGTGACACACCTTTACGCGTCTCTCGTTCGCTGCGCTCGCACGAAAGCTATAGTATAACCTAAAACCAATCCATCTTCCGTTCATTATTCGATATGGTGGCGACATATTTCAAATTTGGGAACGTGTCGGATCGGTTGTGAGTTTGGACGAGATTTTTACGAGCGTGTGGAGCGAGCGAGCAACGGTCACAATTTCCAAGCTATACATATACCTTATATTGCCTTGCATATATTTCGTGTTAGTACCTAATTTTGTCAGCCATTTCGGACATCACATTGCACTGTACTATGTGGTATTAGTACTATTTATGTGAAACTATTCATAAACTGTAAACATGTGTCGGTAGGCAATAGGATGAATACTT
Organism: Bombus affinis; assembly: GCF_024516045.1. Taxonomy (NCBI): domain Eukaryota; kingdom Metazoa; phylum Arthropoda; class Insecta; order Hymenoptera; family Apidae; genus Bombus; species Bombus affinis. Next base: position 205,965 of record NW_026108882.1, on the reverse strand, counting down.
CCGGCTCCTCGGGCTGGTGCGAATATTTCAATGTCAGTATGTGCCAAACCGTTGGTTTGAGACACACATTTACGAGTAGCTCGCTCGCTGCGCTCGCTCGAAAACTATAGCCTAACCTAAAACCAATCCATCTTCCGTTCATTATTCGATATGGTGGCGACATATTTCAAATTTGCGAACGTGTCAGATCGGTTGTGAGGTTGGACTAGATTTTTACGAGCGAGCGGAGCGAGCGAGCAACGGTCACAATTTCCAAGCTATACATATACCATATATTGTCTTGCATATATTTCGTGCTTGTACCTAATTTTGTCAGCCATTTCGGACATCACGTTGCACTGTACTATGAGGAAACGGTACAAATTATGTGAAACTATTGGTAAACCGTAAACATTTGTCAGAAGGCAATAGGATAAAGACTTCCGGCTCCTCGGGCTGGTGCGAATATATCAATGTACGTATGTGCCAAACCGATGGTTTTTGACACACCTTTACGCGTCTCTCGTTCGCTGCGCTCGAACGAAAGCTATAGCCTAACCTAAAACCAATCCATCTTCCGTTCATTATTCGATATGGTGGCGACATATTTCAAATTTGCGAACGTGTGGGATCGGTTGTGAGGTTGGACTAGATTTTTACGAGCGAGCGGAGCGAGCAAGCAACGGTCACAATTTCCAAGCTATACAAATACCTTATATTGCCTTCCATATATTTCGTGTTATTACCTAATTTTGTCAGCCATTTCGGACATCACATTGCACTGTACTATGAGGAAATAGTACTATTTATGTGAAACTATTCATAAACTGTAAACATGTGTCGGTAGGCAATAGGATAAATACTTCCGGCTCCTCGGGCTGGTGCGAATATTTCAATGTCCGTATGTGCCAAACCGTTGGTTTATGACACACCTTTACGCGTCTCTCGCTCGCGCCGCTCGCTCGAAAACTATAGCCTAACCTAAAACCAATCCATCTTGCGTTCATTAGTCGATATGATGGCGACATTTTTCAAATTTGCGAACGTGTCGGATCGGTTGTGAGGTTGGACTAGATTTTTACGAGCGAGCGGAGCGAGCGAGCAACGGTCACAATTTCCAATCTATACATATACCATATATTGTCTTGCATATATTTCGTGCTTGTACCTAATTTTGTCAGCCATTTCGGACATCACGTTGCACTGTACTATGAGGAAACGGTACTAATTATGTGAAACTATTGGTAAACCGTAAACATTTGTCAGAAGGCAATAGGATAAAGACTTCCGGCTCCTCGGGCTGGTGCGAATATTTCAACGTCCGTATGTGCCAAACCGTTGGTTTGTGACACACCTTTACGCGTCTCTCGTTCGCTGCGCTCGCACGAAAGCTATAGCCTAACCTAAAACCAATCCATCTTCCGTTCATTATTCGATATGGTGGCGACATATTTCAAATTTGCGAACGTGTGGGATCAGTTGTGAGGTTGGACTAGATTTTTATAAGCGAGCGGAGCGAGCGAGCAACGGTCACAATTTCCAAGCTATACATATACCTTATATTGCCTTCCATATATTTCGTGTTATTACCTAATTTTGTCAGCCCTTTCGGACAACACATTGCACTGTACTATGAGGAAATAGTACTATTTATGTGAAACTATTCATAAACTGTAAACATGTGTCGGTAGGCAATGGGATAAATACTTCCGGCTCCTCGGGCTGGTGCGAATATTTCAATGTCCGTATGTGCCAAACCGTAGGTTTGTGACACACCTTTACGCGTCTCTCGTTCGCTGCGCTCGCACGAAAGCTATAGCCTAACCTAAAACCAATCCATCTTCCGTTCATTATTCGATATGGTGGCGACATATTTCAAATTTGCGAACGTGTCGGATCGGTTGTGAGGTTGGACTACATTTTTACGAGCGAGCGGAGCGAGCGAGCAACGGTCTCAATTTCCAAGCTATACATACACCTTATATTGCCTTGCATATATTTCGTGTTATTACCTAATTTTGTCAGCCATTTCGGACATCACGTTGCACTGTACTATGAGGAAATAGTACTATTTATGTGAAACTATTCATAAACTGTAAACATGTGTCGGTAGGCAATAGGATAAATACTTGCGGCTCCTCGGGCTGGTGCGAATATTTCAATGTCCGTATGTGCCAAACCGTTGGTTTATGACACACCTTTACGCGTCTCTCGCTCGCGGCGCTCGCTCGAAAACTATAGCCTAACCAAAAACCAATCCATCTTGCGTTCATTATTCGATATGATGGCGACATATTTCAAATTTGCGAACGTGTCGGTTCGGTTGTGAGGTTGGACTAGATTTTTACGAGCGAGCGGAGCGAGCGAGCAACGGTCACAATTTCCAAGCTATACATATACCATATATTGTCTTGCATATATTTCGTGCTTGTACCTAATTTTGTCAGCCATTTCGGACATCACGTTGCACTGTACTATGAGGAAACGGTACTAATTATGTGAAACTATTGGTAAACCGTAAACATTTGTCAGAAGGCAATAGGATAAAGACTTCCGGCTCCTCGGGCTGGTGCGAATATTTCAACGTCCGTATGTGCCAAACCGTTGGTTTGTGACACACCTTTACGCGTCTCTCGTTCGCTGCGCTCGCACGAAAGCTATAGCCTAACCTAAAACCAATCCATCTTCCGTTCATTATTCGATATGGTGGCGACATATTTCAAATTTGCGAACGTGTGGGATCAGTTGTGAGGTTGGACTAGATTTTTATAAGCGAGCGGAGCGAGCGAGCAACGGTCACAATTTCCAAGCTATACATATACCTTATATTGCCTTCCATATATTTCGTGTTATTACCTAATTTTGTCAGCCCTTTCGGACAACACATTGCACTGTACTATGAGGAAATAGTACTATTTATGTGAAACTATTCATAAACTGTAAACATGTGTCGGTAGGCAATGGGATAAATACTTCCGGCTCCTCGGGCTGGTGCGAATATTTCAATGTCCGTATGTGCCAAACCGTAGGTTTGTGACACAACTTTACGCGTCTCTCGTTCGCTGCGCTCGCACGAAAGCTATAGCCTAACCTAAAACCAATCCATCTTCCGTTCATTATTCGATATGGTGGCGACATATTTCAAATTTGCGAACGTGTCGGATCGGTTGTGGGGTTGGACTAGATTTTTACGAGCGAGCGGAGCGAGCGAGCAACGGTCACAATTTCGAAGCAATACATATACCATATATTGTCTTGCATATATTTCGTGCTTGTACCTAATTTTGTCAGCCATTTCGGACATCACGTTGCACTGTACTATGAGGAAACGGGACTAATTATGTGAAACTATTGGTAAACCGTAAACATGTGTCGGTAGGCAATGGGATAAATACTTCCGGCTCCTCGGGCTGGTGCGAATATTTCAATGTCCGTATGTGCCAAACCGTAGGTTTGTGACACACCTTTACGCGTCTCTCGTTCGCTGCGCTCGCACGAAAGCTATAGCCTAACCTAAAACCAATCCATCTTCCGTTCATTATTCGATATGGTGGCGACATATTTCAAATTTGCGAACGTGTCGGATCGGTTGTGAGGTTGGACTAGATTTTTTCGAGCGAGCGAGCAACGATCACAATTTCCAACCTATACATACACCTTATATTGCCTTCCATATATTTCGTGTTATTACCTAATTTTGTCAGCCATTTCGGACATCACGTTGCACTGTACTTTGAGGAAATAGTACTATTTATGTGAAACTATTCATAAACTGTAAACATGTGTCGGTAGGCAATAGGATAAATGCTTCCGGCTCCTCGGGCTGATGCGAATATTTCAATGTCCGTTTGTGCCAAACCGTTGGTTTGTGACACACCTTTACGCGTCTCTCGTTCGTTGCGCTCGCACGAAAGCTATAGCCTAACCTAAAACCAATCCATCTTCCGTTCATTATTCGATATGGTGGCGACATATTTCAAATTTGCGAACGTGTGGGATCGGTTGTGAGATTGGACTAGATTTTTACGAGCGAGCGGAGCGAGCGAGCAACGGTCTCAATTTCCAAGCTATACATATACCTTATATTGCCTTCCATATATTTCGTGCTTGTACCTAATTTTGTCAGCCATTTCGGACATCACGTTGCACTGTACTATGAGGAAACGGTACTAATTATGTGAAACTATTGGTAAACCGTAAACATTTGTCAGAAGGCAATAGGATAAAGACTTCCGGCTCCTCGGGCTGGTGCGAATATTTCAACGTCCGTATGTGCCAAACCGTTGGTTTGTGACACACCTTTACGCGTCTCTCGTTCGCTGCGCTCGCACGAAAGCTATAGCCTAAACTAAAACCAATCCATCTTCCGTTCATTATTCGATATGGTGGCGACATATTTCAAATTTGCGAACGTGTCGGATCGGTTGTGAGGTTGGACTAGATTTTTTCGAGCGAGCGAGCAACGATCACAATTTCCAACCTATACATACACCTTATATTGCCTTGCATATATTTCGTGTTATTACCTAATTTTGTCAGCCATTTCGGACATCACATTGCACTGTACTATGAGGAAATAGTACTATTTATGTGAAACTATTCATAAACTGTAAACATGTGTCGGTAGGCAATAGGATAAATACTTCCGGCTCCTCGGGCTGGTGCGAATATTTCTATGTCCGTATGTGCCAAACCGTTGGTTTATGACACACCTTTACGCGTCTCTCGCTCGCGGCGCTCGCTCGAAAACTATAGCCTAACCAAAAACCAATCCATCTTGCGTTCATTATTCGATATGATGGCGACATATTTCAAATTTGCGAACGTGTCGGATCGGTTGTGAGGTTGGACTAGATTTTTACGAGCGAGCGGAGCGAGCGAGCAACGGTCACAATTTCCAAGCTGTACATATACCATATATTTTCTTGCATATATTTCGTGCTTGTACCTAATTTTGTCAGCCATTTCGGACATCACGTTGCACTGTACTATGAGGAAACGGTACTAATTATGTGAAACTATTGGTAAACCGTAAACATTTGTCAGAAGGCAATAGGATAAAGACTTCCGGCTCCTCGGGCTGGTGCGAATATTTCAACGTCCGTATGTGCCAAACCGTTGGTTTGTGACACACCTTTACGCGTCTCTCGTTCGCTGCGCTCGCACGAAAGCTATAGCCTAAACTAAAACCAATCCATCTTCCGTTCATTATTCGATATGGTGGCGACATATTTCAGATTTGCGAACGTGTCGGATCGGTTGTGAGGTTGGACTAGATTTTTTCGAGCGAGCGAGCAACGATCACAATTTCCAACCTATACATACACCTTATATTGCCTTGCATATATTTCGTGTTATTACCTAATTTTGTCAGCCATTTCGGACATCACATTGCACTGTACTATGAGGAAATAGTACTATTTATGTGAAACTATTCATAAACTGTAAACATGTGTCGGTAGGCAATAGGATAAATACTTCCGGCTCCTCGGGCTGGTGCGAATATTTCAATGTCCGTATGTGCCAAACCGTTGGTTTATGACACACCTTTACGCGTCTCTCGCTCGCGGCGCTCGCTCGAAAACTATAGCCTAACCAAAAACCAATCCATCTTGCGTTCATTATTCGATATGATGGCGACATATTTCAAATTTGCGAACGTGTCGGATCGGATGTGAGGTTGGACTAGATTTTTACGAGCGAGCGGAGCGATCGAGCAACGGTCACAATTTCCAAGCTGTACATATACCATATATTGTCTTGCATATATTTCGTGCTTGTACCTAATTTTGTCAGCCATTTCGGACATCACGTTGCACTGTACTATGAGGAAACGGTACTAATTATGTGAAACTATTGGTAAACCGTAAACATTTGTCAGAAGGCAATAGGATAAAGACTTCCGGCTCCTCGGGCTGGTGCGAATATTTCCACGTCCGTATGTGCCAAACCGTTGGTTTGTGACACACCTTTACGCGTCTCTCGTTCGCTGCGCTCGCACGAAAGCTATAGCCTAACCTAAAACCAATCCATCTTCCGTTCATTATTCGATATGGTGGCGACATATTTCAAATTTGCGAACGTGTCGGATCGGTTGTGAGGTTGGACTAGATTTTTACGAGCGAGCGGAGCGAGCGAGCAACGGTCACAATTTCCAAGCTATATATATACCATATATTGTCTTGCATATATTTCGTGCTTGTACCTAATTTTGTCAGCCATCTCGGACAACACGTTGCACTGTACTATGAGGAAACGGTACTAATTATGTGAAACTATTGGTAAACCGTAAACATTTGTCAGAAGGCATTAGGATAAAGACTTCCGGCTCCTCGGGCTAGTGCGAATATATCAATGTCCGTATGTGCCAAACCGATGGTGTGTGACACACCTTTACGCGTCTCTCGTTCGCTGCGCTCGCACGAAAGCTATAGCCTAACCTATAACCAATCCATCTTGCGTTCATTATTCGATATGATGGCGACATATTTCAAATTTGCGAACGTGTCGGATCGGTTGTGGGGTTGGACTAGATTTTTACGAGCGAGCGAGCAACGGTCACAATTTCCAAGCTATACATATACCTTATATTGCCTTCCATATATTTCGTGTTATTACCTAATTTTGTCAGCCATTTCGGACATCACGTTGCACTGTACTTTGAGGAAATAGTACTATTTATGTGAAACTATTCATAAACTGTAAACATGTGTCGGTTGGCAATAGGATAAATACTTCCGGCTCCTCGGGCTGGTGCGAATATTTCAATGTCCGTATGTGCCAAACCGTTGGTTTATGACACACCTTTACGCGTCTCTCGCTCGCGGCGCTCGCTCGAAAACTATAGCCTAACCAAAAACCAATCCATCTTGCGTTCATTATTCGATATGATGGCGACATATTTCAAATTTGCGAACGTGTCGGTTCGGTTGTGAGGTTGGACTAGATTTTTACGAGCGAGCGGAGCGAGCGAGCAACGGTCACAATTTCCAAGCTATACATATACCATATATTGTCTTGCATATATTTCGTGCTTGTACCTAATTTTGTCAGCCATTTCGGACATCACATTGCACTGTACTATGAGGAAACGGTACTAATTATGTGAAACTATTGGTAAACCGTAAACATTTGTCAGAAGGCAATAGGATAAAGACTTCCGGCTCCTCGGGCTGGTGCGAATATTTCAACGTCCGTATGTGCCAAACCGTTGGTTTGTGACACACCTGTACGCGTCTCTCGTTCGCTGCGCTCGCACGAAAGCTATAGCCTAACCTATAACCAATCCATCTTGCGTTCATTATTCGATATGGTGGCGACATATTTCAAATTTGCGAACGTGTCGGATCGGTTGTGAGGTTGAACTAGATTTTTTCGAGCGAGCGAGCAACGATCACAATTTCCAACCTATACATACACCTTATATTGCCTTGCATATATGTCGTGTTATTACCTAATTTTGTCAGCCATTTCGGACATCACACTGCATTGTACTATGTGGAAATAGTACTATTTATGTGAAACTATTCATAAACTGTAAACATGTGTCGGTAGGCAATAGGATAAATGCTTCCGGCTCCTCGGGCTGATGCGAATATTTCAATGTCCGTATGTGCCAAACCGTTGGTTTATGACACACCTATACGCGACTCTCGCTCGCTGCGCTCGCTCGAAAACTATAGCCTAACCTAAAACCAATCCATCTTGCGTTCATTATTCGATATGATGGCGACATATTTCAAATTTGCGAACGTGTCGGATCGGTTGTGGGGTTGGACTAGATTTTTACGAGCGAGCGGAGCGAGCGAGCAACGGTCACAATTTCCAAGCTATATATATACCATATATTGTCTTGCATATATTTCGTGCTTGTACCTAATTTTGTCAGCCATCTCGGACAACACGTTGCACTGTACTATGAGGAAACGGTACTAATTATGTGAAACTATTGGTAAACCGTAAACATTTGTCAGAAGGCATTAGGATAAAGACTTCCGGCTCCTCGGGCTGGTGCGAATATATCAATGTCCGTATGTGCCAAACCGATGGTTTGTGACACACCTTTACGCGTCTCTCGTTCGCTGCGCTCGCACGAAAGCTATAGCCTAACCTATAACCAATCCATCTTGCGTTCATTATTCGATATGATGGCGACATATTTCAAATTTGCGAACGTGTCGGATCGGTTGTGGGGTTGGACTAGATTTTTACGAGCGAGCGAGCAACGATCACAATTTCCAACCTATACATACACCTTATATTGCCTTGCATATATGTCGTGTTATTACCTAATTTTGTCAGCCATTTCGGACATCACATTGCATTGTACTATGTGGAAATAGTACTGTTTATGTGAAACTATTCATAAACTGTAAACATGTGTCTGTAGGCAATAGGATAAATACTTCCGGCTTCTCGGGCTGATGCGAATATTTCAATGTCCGTATGTGCCAAACCGTTGGTTTGTGACACACCTATACGCGTCTCTCGCTCGCTGCGCTCGCTCGAAAACTATAGCCTAACCTAATATCAATCCATCTTGCGTTCATTATTCGATATGATGGCAACATATTTCAAATTTGCGAACGTGTCGGATCGGTTGTGGGGTTGGACTAGATTTTTACGAGCGAGCGGAGCGAGCGAGCAACGGTCACAATTTCCAAGCTATACATATACCATATATTGTCTTGCATATATTTCGTGCTTGTACCTAATTTTGTCAGCCATTTCGGACATCACGTTGCACTGTACTATGAGGAAACGGTACTAATTATGTGAAACTATTGGTAAACCGTAAACATTTGTCAGAAGGCATTAGGATAAAGACTTCCGGCTCCTCGGGCTGGTGCGAATATATCAATGTCCGTATGTGCCAAACCGATGGTATGTGACACACCTTTACGCGTCTCTCGTTCGCTGCGCTCGCACGAAAGCTATAGCCTAACCTAAAAACAATCCATCTTCCGTTCATTATTCGATATGGTGGCGACATATTTCAAATTTGCGAACGTGTGGGATCGGTTGTGAGGTTGGACTAGATTTTTACGAGCGAGCGGAGCGAGCGAGCAACGGTCACAATTTCCAAGCTATACATATACCTTATATTGCCTTCCATATATTTCGTGTTATTACCTAATTTTGTCAGCCATTTCGGACATCACGTTGCACTGTACTTTGAGGAAATAGTACTATTTATGTGAAACTATTCATAAACTGTAAACATGTGTCGGTAGGCAATAGGATAAATACTTCCGGCTCCTCGGGCTGGTGCGAATATTTCAATGTCCGTATGTGCCAAACCGTTGGTTTATGACACACCTTTACGCGTCTCTCGCTCGCGGCGCTCGCTCGAAAACTATAGCCTAACCAAAAACCAATCCATCTTGCGTTCATTATTCGATATGATGGCGACATATTTCAAATTTGCGAACGTGTCGGTTCGGTTGTGAGGTTGGACTAGATTTTTACGAGCGAGCGGAGCGAGCGAGCAACGGTCACAATTTCCAAGCTATACATATACCATATATTGTCTTGCATATATTTCGTGCTTGTACCTAATTTTGTCAGCCATTTCGGACATCACATTGCACTGTACTATGAGGAAACGGTACTAATTATGTGAAACTATTGGTAAACCGTAAACATTTGTCAGAAGGCAATAGGATAAAGACTTCCGGCTCCTCGGGCTGGTGCGAATATTTCAACGTCCGTATGTGCCAAACCGTTGGTTTGTGACACACCTTTACGCGTCTCTCGTTCGCTGCGCTCGCACGAAAGCTATAGCCTAACCTAAAACCAATCCATCTTCCGTTCATTATTCGATATGGTGGCGACATATTTCAAATTTGCGAACGTGTCGGATCGGTTGTGAGGTTGGACTAGATTTTTTCGAGCGAGCGAGCAACGATCACAATTTCCAACCTATACATACACCTTATATTGCCTTGCATATATGTCGTGTTATTACCTAATTTTGTCAGCCATTTCGGACATCACACTGCATTGTACTATGTGGAAATAGTACTATTTATGTGAAACTATTCATAAACTGTAAACATGTGTCGGTAGGCAATAGGATAAATGCTTCCGGCTCCTCGGGCTGATGCGAATATTTCAATGTCCGTATGTGCCAAACCGTTGGTTTATGACACACCTATACGCGTCTCTCGCTCGCTGCGCTCGTTCGAAAACTATAGCCTAACCTAAAAAACCAATCCATCTTGCGTTCATTATTCGATATGATGGCGACATATTTCAAATTTGCGAACGTGTCGGATCGGTTGTGGGGTTGGACTAGATTTTTACGAGCGAGCGGAGCGAGCGAGCAACGGTCACAATTTCCAAGCTATACATATACCATATATTGTCTTGCATATATTTCGTGCTTGTACCTAATTTTGTCAGCCATTTCGGACATCACGTTGCACTGTACTATGAGGAAACGGTACTAATTATGTGAAACTATTGGTAAACCGTAAACATTTGTCAGAAGGCATTAGGATAAAGACTTCCGGCTCCTCGGGCTGGTGCGAATATATCAATGTCCGTATGTGCCAAACCGATGGTATGTGACACACCTTTACGCGTCTCTCGTTCGCTGCGCTCGCACGAAAGCTATAGCCTAACCTAAAAACAATCCATCTTCCGTTCATTATTCGATATGGTGGCGACATATTTCAAATTTGCGAACGTGTGGGATCGGTTGTGAGGTTGGACTAGATTTTTACGAGCGAGCGGAGCGAGCGAGCAACGGTCACAATTTCCAAGCTATACATATACCTTATATTGCCTTCCATATATTTCGTGTTATTACCTAATTTTGTCAGCCATTTCGGACATCACGTTGCACTGTACTTTGAGGAAATAGTACTATTTATGTGAAACTATTCATAAACTGTAAACATGTGTCGGTAGGCAATAGGATAAATACTTCCGGCTCCTCGGGCTGGTGCGAATATTTCAATGTCCGTATGTGCCAAACCGTTGGTTTATGACACACCTTTACGCGTCTCTCGCTCGCGGCGCTCGCTCGAAAACTATAGCCTAACCAAAAACCAATCCATCTTGCGTTCATTATTCGATATGATGGCGACATATTTCAAATTTGCGAACGTGTCGGTTCGGTTGTGAGGTTGGACTAGATTTTTACGAGCGAGCGGAGCGAGCGAGCAACGGTCACAATTTCCAAGCTATACATATACCATATATTGTCTTGCATATATTTCGTGCTTGTACCTAATTTTGTCAGCCATTTCGGACATCACATTGCACTGTACTATGAGGAAACGGTACTAATTATGTGAAACTATTGGTAAACCGTAAACATTTGTCAGAAGGCAATAGGATAAAGACTTCCGGCTCCTCGGGCTGGTGCGAATATTTCAACGTCCGTATGTGCCAAACCGTTGGTTTGTGACACACCTTTACGCGTCTCTCGTTCGCTGCGCTCGCACGAAAGCTATAGCCTAACCTAAAACCAATCCATCTTCCGTTCATTATTCGATATGGTGGCGACAGATTTCAAATTTGCGAACGTGTCGGATCGGTTGTGAGGTTGGACTAGATTTTTTCGAGCGAGCGAGCAACGATCACAATTTCCAACCTATACATACACCTTATATTGCCTTGCATATATGTCGTGTTATTACCTAATTTTGTCAGCCATTTCGGACATCACACTGCATTGTACTATGTGGAAATAGTACTATTTATGTGAAACTATTCATAAACTGTAAACATGTGTCGGTAGGCAATAGGATAAATGCTTCCGGCTCCTCGGGCTGATGCGAATATTTCAATGTCCGTATGTGCCAAACCGTTGGTTTATGACACACCTATACGCGTCTCTCGCTCGCTGCGCTCGCTCGAAAACTATAGCCTAACCTAAAACCAATCCATCTTGCGTTCATTATTCGATATGATGGCGACATATTTCAAATTTGCGAACGTGTCGGATCGGTTGTGGGGTTGGACTAGATTTTTACGAGCGAGCGGAGCGAGCGAGCAACGGTCACAATTTCCAAGCTATACATATACCATATATTGTCTTGCATATATTTCGTGCTTGTACCTAATTTTGTCAGCCATTTCGGACATCACGTTGCACTGTACTATGAGGAAACGCTACTAATTATGTGAAACTATTGGTAAACCGTAAACATTTGTCAGAAGGCATTAGGATAAAGACTTCCGGCTCCTCGGGCTGGTGCGAATATATCAATGTCCGTATGTGCCAAACCGATGGTATGTGACACACCTTTACGCGTCTCTCGTTCGCTGCGCTCGCACGAAAGCTATAGCCTAACCTAAAAACAATCCATCTTCCGTTCATTATTCGATATGGTGGCGACATATTTCAAATTTGCGAACGTGTGGGATCGGTTGTGAGGTTGGACTAGATTTTTACGAGCGAGCGGAGCGAGCGAGCAACGGTCACAATTTCCAAGCTATACATATACCTTATATTGCCTTCCATATATTTCGTGTTATTACCTAATTTTGTCAGCCATTTCGGACATCACGTTGCACTGTACTTTGAGGAAATAGTACTATTTATGTGAAACTATTCATAAACTGTAAACATGTGTCGGTAGGCAATAGGATAAATACTTCCGGCTCCTCGGGCTGGTGCGAATATTTCAATGTCCGTATGTGCCAAACCGTTGGTTTATGACACACCTTTACGCGTCTCTCGCTCGCGGCGCTCGCTCGAAAACTATAGCCTAACCTAATATCAATCCATCTTGCGTTCATTATTCGATATGATGGCGACATATTTCAAATTTGCGAACGTGTCGGATCGGTTGTGGGGTTGGACTAGATTTTTACGAGCGTGCGGAGCGAGCGAGCAACGGTCACAATTTCCAAGCTATACATATACCATATATTGTCTTGCATATATTTCGTGCTTGTACCTAATTTTGTCAGCCATTTCGGACATCACGTTGCACTGTACTATGAGGAAACGGTACTAATTATGTGAAACTATTGGTAAACCGTAAACATTTGTCAGAAGGCATTAGGATAAAGACTTCCGGCTCCTCGGGCTGGTGCGAATATATCAATGTCCGTATGTGCCAAACCGATGGTTTGTGACACACCTTTACGCGTCTCTCGTTCGCTGCGCTCGCACGAAAGCTATAGCCTAACCTAAAACCAATCCATCTTCCGTTCATTATTCGATATGGTGGCGACATATTTCAAATTTGTGAACGTGTGGGATCGGTTGTGAGGTTGGACTAGATTTTTACGAGCGAGCGGATCGAGCGAGCAACGGTCACAATTTCCAAGCTATACATATACTTTATATTGCCTTCCATATATTTCGTGTTATTACCTAATTTTGTCAGCCATTTCGGACATCACATTGCACTGTACTATGAGGAAATAGTACTATTTATGTGAAACTATTCATAAACTGTAAACATGTGTCGGTAGGCAATAGGATAAATACTTCCGGCTCCTCGGGCTGGTGCGAATATTTCAATGTCCGTATGTGCCAAACCGTTGGTTTATGACACACCTTTACGCGTCTCTCGCTCGCGGCGCTCGCTCGAAAACTATAGCCTAACCTAAAACCAATCCATCTTGCGTTCATTATTCGTTATGATGGCGACATATTTCAAACTTGCGAACGTGTCGGATCGGTTGTGAGGTTGGACTAGATTTTTACGAGCGAGCGGAGCGAGCGAGCAACGGTCACAATTTCGAAGCTATACATATACCATATATTGTCTTGCATATATTTCGTGCTTGTACCTAATTTTGTCAGCCATTTCGGACATCACGTTGCACTGTACTATGAGGAAATAGTACTATTTATGTGAAACTATTCATAAACTGTAAACATGTGTCAGAAGGCAATAGGATAAAGACTTCCGGCTCCTCGGGCTGGTGCGAATATTTCAATGTCCGTATGTGCCAAACCGTTGGTTTGTGACACACCTATACGCGTCTCTCGCTCGCTGCGCTCGCTCGAAAACTATAGCCTAACCTAATATCAATCCATCTTGCGTTCATTATTCGATATGATGGCGACATATTTCAAATTTGCGAACGTGTCGGATCGGTTGTGGGGTTGGACTAGATTTTTACGAGCGTGCGGAGCGAGCGAGCAACGGTCACAATTTCCAAGCTATACATATACCATATATTGTCTTGCATATATTTCGTGCTTGTACCTAATTTTGTCAGCCATTTCGGACATCACGTTGCACTGTACTATGAGGAAACGGTACTAATTATGTGAAACTATTGGTAAACCGTAAACGTTTGTCAGAAGGCATTAGGATAAAGACTTCCGGCTCCTCGGGCTGGTGCGAATATATCAATGTCCGTATGTGCCAAACCGATGGTTTGTGACACACCTTTACGCGTCTCTCGTTCGCTGCGCTCGCACGAAAGCTATAGCCTAACCTAAAACCAATCCATCTTCCGTTCATTATTCGATATGGTGGCGACATATTTCAAATTTGCGAACGTGTGGGATCGGTTGCGAGGTTGGACTAGATTTTTACGAGCGAGCGGAGCGAGCGAGCAACGGTCACAATTTCCAAGCTATACATATACTTTATATTGCCTTCCATATATTTCGTGTTATTACCTAATTTTGTCAGCCATTTCGGACATCACATTGCACTGTACTATGAGGAAATAGTACTATTTATGTGAAACTATTCATAAACTGTAAACATGTGTCGGTAGGCAATAGGATAAATACGTCCGGCTCCTCGGGCTGGTGCGAATATTTCAATGTCCGTATGTGCCAAACCGTTGGTTTATGACACACCTTTACGCGTCTCTCGCTCGCGGCGCTCGCTCGAAAACTATAGCCTAACCTAAAACCAATCCATCTTGCGTTCATTATTCGTTATGATGGCGACATATTTCAAACTTGCGAACGTGTCGGATCGGTTGTGAGGTTGGACTAGATTTTTACGAGCGAGCGGAGCGAGCGAGCAACGGTCACAATTTCCAAGCTATACATATACCATATATTGTCTTGCATATATTTCGTGCTTGTACCTAATTTTGTCAGCCATTTCGGACATCACGTTGCACTGTACTATGAGGAAACGGTACTAATTATGTGAAACTATTGGTAAACTGTAAACATTTGTCAGAAGGCAATAGGATAAAGACTTCCGGCTCCTCGGGCTGGTGCGAATATTTCAATGTCCGTATGTGCCAAACCGTTGGTTTGTGACACACCTTTACGCGTCTCTCGTTCGCTGCGCTCGCACGAAAGCTATAGTATAACCTAAAACCAATCCATCTTCCGTTCATTATTCGATATGGCGGCGACATATTTCAAATTTGGGAACGTGTCGGATCGGTTGTGAGGTTGGACGAGATTTTTACGAGCGAGTGGAGCGAGCGGGCAACGGTCACAATTTCCAAGCTATACATATACCTTATATTGCCTTGCATATATTTCGTGTTAGTACCTAATTTTGTCAGCCATTTCGGACATCACATTGCACTGTACTATGTGGTATTAGTACTATTTATGTGAAACTATTCATAAACTGTAAACATGTGTCGGTAGGCAATAGGATGAATACTTCCGGCTCCTCGGGCTGGTGCGAATATTTCAATGTCCGTATGTGCCAAACCGTTGGTTTGAGACACACATTTACGCGTAGCTCGCTCGCTGCGCTCGCTCGAGAACTATAGCCTAACCTAAAACCAATCCATCTTCCGGTCATTATTCGATATAGTGGCGACATATTTCAAATTTGCGAACGTGTCGGATCGGTTGTGGGGTTGGACTAGATTTTTACGAGCGAGCGGAACGAGCGAGCAACGGTCACAATTTCCAAGCTATACATATACCATATATTGTCTTGCATATATTTCGTGCTTGTACCTAATTTTGTCAGCCATTTCGGACATCACGTTGCACTGTACTATGAGGAAACGGTACTAATTATGTGAAACTATTGGTAAACTGTAAACATGTGTCGGTAGGCAATAGGATAAATACTTCCGGCTCCTCGGGCTGGTGCGAATATTTCAATGTCCGTATGTGCCAAACCGTTGGTTTGTGACACACCTTTACGCGTCTCTCGTTCGCTGCGCTCGCACGAAAGCTATAGTATAACCTAAAACCAATCCATCTTCCGTTCATTATTCGATATGGCGGCGACATATTTCAAATTTGGGAACGTGTCGGATCGGTTGTGAGGTTGGACGAGATTTTTACGAGCGAGTGGAGCGAGCGGGCAACGGTCACAATTTCCAAGCTATACATATACCTTATATTGCCTTGCATATATTTCGTGTTAGTACCTAATTTTGTCAGCCATTTCGGACATCACATTGCACTGTACTATGTGGTATTAGTACTATTTATGTGAAACTATTCATAAACTGTAAACATGTGTCGGTAGGCAATAGGATGAATACTTCCGGCTCCTCGGGCTGGTGCGAATATTTCAATGTCCGTATGTGCCAAACCGTTGGTTTGAGACACACATTTACGCGTAGCTCGCTCGCTGCGCTCGCTCGAGAACTATAGCCTAACCTAAAACCAATCCATCTTCCGGTCATTATTCGATATAGTGGTGACATATTTCAAATTTGCGAACGTGTCGGATCGGTTGTGGGGTTGGACTAGATTTTTACGAGCGAGCGGAACGAGCGAGCAACGGTCACAATTTCCAAGCTATACATATACCATATATTGTCTTGCATATATTTCGTGCTTGTACCTAATTTTGTCAGCCATTTCGGACATCACGTTGCACTGTACTATGAGGAAACGGTACTAATTATGTGAAACTATTGGTAAACCGTAAACATTTGTCAGAAGGCAATAGGATAAATACTTCCGGCTCCTCGGGCTGGTGCGATTATATCAATGTCCGTATGTGCCAAACCGATGGTTTGTGACACACCTTTACGCGTCTCTCGTTCGCTGCGCTCGCACGAAAGCTATAGCCTAACCTAAAACCAATCCATCTTCCGTTCATTATTCGATATGGTGGCGACATATTTCAAATTTGCGAACGTGTGGGATCGGTTGTGAGGTTGGACTAGATTTTTACGAGCGAGCGGAGCGAGCGAGCAACGGTCACAATTTCCAAGCTATACATATACCATATATTGTCTTGCATATATTTCGTGTTATTACCTAATTTTGTCAGCCATTTCGGACATCACATTGCACTGTACTATGAGGAAATAGTACTATTTATGTGAAACTATTCATAAACTGTAAACATGTGTCGGTAGGCAATAGGATAAATACTTCCGGCTCCTCGGGCTGGTGCGAATATTTCAATGTCCGTATGTGCCAACCCGTTGGTTTATGACACACCTTTACGCGTCTCTCGCTCGCGGCGCTCGCTCGAAAACTATAGCCTAACCTAAAACCAATCCATCTTGCGTTCATTAGGCGATATGATGGCGACATATTTCAAATTTGGGAACGTGTCAGATCGGTTGTGAGGTTGGACTAGATTTTTACGAGCGAGCGGAGCGAGCGAGCAACGGTCACAATATCCAAGCTATACATATACCATATATTGTCTTGCATATATTTCGTGCTTGTACCTAATTTTGTCAGCCATTTCGGACATCACGTTGCACTGTACTATGAGGAAACGGTACTAATTATGAGAAACTATTGGTAAACCGTAAACATTTGTCAGAAGGTAATAGGATAAATACTTCCGGCTCCTCGGGCTGGTGCGAATATTTCAATGTCCGTATGTGCCAAACCGTTGGTTTATGACACACCTTTACGCGTCTCTCGCTCGCGGCGCTCGGTCGAAAACTATAGCCTAACCTAAAACCAATCCATCTTGCGTTCATTATTCGATATGATGGCGACATATATCAAATTTGCGAACGTGTCGGATCGGTTGTGAGGTTGGACTAGATTTTTACGAGCGAGCGGAGCGAGCGAGCAACGGTCACAATTTCCAAGCTATACATATACCATATATTGTCTTGCATATATTTCGTGCTTGTACCTAATTTTGTCAGCCATTTCGGACATCACGTTGCACTGTACTATGAGGAAACGGTACTAATTATGTGAAACTATTGGTAAAAAGTAAACATTTGTCAGAAGGCAATAGGATAAAGACTTCCGGCTCCTCGGGCTGGTGCGAATATTTCAACGTCCGTATGTGCCAAACCGTTGGTTTGTGACACACCTTTACGCGTCTCTCGTTCGCTGCGCTCGCACGAAAGCTATAGCCTAACCTAAAACCAATCCATCTTCCGTTCATTATTCGATATGGTGGCGACATATTTCAAATTTGCGAACGTGTGGGATCGGTTGTGAGGTTGGACTAGATTTTTATGAGCGAGCGGAGCGAGCGAGCAACGGTCACAATTTCCAAGCTATACACATACCTTATATTGCCTTCCATATATTTCGTGTTATTACCTAATTTTGTCAGCCCTTTCGGACATCACATTGCACTGTACTATGAGGAAATAGTACTATTTATGTGAAACTATTCATAAACTGTAAACATGTGTCGGTAGGCAATAGGATAAATACTTCCGGCCCCTCGGGCTGGTGCGAATACTTCAATGTCCGTATGTGCCAAACCGTTGGTTTATGACACACCTTTACGCGTCTCTCGTTCGCTGCGCTCGCACGAAAGCTATAGTATAACCTAAAACCAATCCATCTTCCGTTCATTATTCGATATGGTGGCGACATATTTCAAATTTGGGAACGTGTCGGATCGGTTGTGAGGTTGGACGATATTTTTACGAGCGAGTGGAGCGAGCGAGCAACGGTCACAATTTCCAAGCTATACATATACCTTATATTGCCTTGCATATATTTCGTGTTAGTACCTAATTTTGTCAGCAATTTCGGTCATCACATTGCACTGTACTATGTGGTATTAGTACTATTTATGTGAAACTATTCATAAACTGTAAACATGTGTCGGTAGGCAATAGGATGAATACTTCCGGCTCCTCGGGCTGGTGCGAATATTTCAATGTCCGTATGTGCCAAACCGTTGGTTTGAGACACACATTTACGCGTAGCTCGCTCGCTGCGCTCGCTCGAAAACTATAGCCTAACCTAAAACCAATCCATCTTCCGTTCATTATTCGATATGGTGGCGACATATTTCAAATTTGCGAACATGTCGGGTCGGTTGTGAGGTTGGACTAGATTTTTTCGAGCGAGCGGAGCGAGCGAGCAACGACCACAATTTCCAACCTATACATACACCTTATATTGTCTTGCATATATGTCGTGTTATTACCTAATTTTGTCTGCCATTTCGGACATCACATTGCTCTGTACTATGAGGAAACGGTACTAATTATGTGAAACTGTTGGTAAACCGTAAACATTTGTCAGAAGGCAATAGGATAAAGACTTCCGGCCCCTCGGGCTGGTGCGAATATTTCAATATCCGTATGTGCCAAACCGTTGGTTTGTGACACACATTTACGCGTCTCTCGCTCGCTGCGCTCGCACGAAAGCTATAGCCTAACCTAAAACCAATCCATCTTCCGGTCATTATTCGATATGGTGGCGACATATTTCAAATTTGGGAACGTGTCGTATCGGTAGTGAGGTTGGACGAGATTTTTACGAGCGAGCGGAGCGAGCGAGCAACGGTCACAATTTCCAAGCTATACATATACCTTATATTGCCTTCCATATATTTCGTGTTATTACCTAATTTTGTCAGCCATTTCGGACATAACATTGCACTGTACTATGAGGAAATAGTACTATTTATGTGAAACTATTCATAAACTGTAAACATGTGTCGGTAGGCAATAGGATAAATACTTCCGGCTCCTCGGGCTGGTGCGAATATTTCAATGTCCGTATGTGCCAAACCGATAGTTTGTGACACACCTTTACGCGTCTCTCGTTCGCTGCGCTCGAACGAAAGCTATAGCCTAACCTAAAACCAATCTATCTTCCGTTCATTATTCGATATGGTGGCGACATATTTCAAATTTGCGAACGTGTGGGATCGGTTGTGAGGTTGCACTAGATCTTTACGAGCGAGCGGAGCGAGCAAGCAACGGTCACAATTTCCAAGCTATACAAATACCTTATATTGCCTTCCATATATTTCGTGTTATTACATAATTTTGTCAGCCATTTCGGACATCACATTGCACTGTACTATGAGGAAATAGTACTATTTATGTGAAACTATTGGTAAACCGTAAACATTTGTCAGAAGGCAATAGGATAAAGACTTCCGGCTCCTCGGGCTGGTGCGAATATTTCAATGTCCGTATGTGCCAAACCGTTGGTTTGTGACACACCTTTACGCGTCTCTCGTTCGCTGCGCTCGCACGAAAGCTATAGTATAACCTAAAACCAATCCATCTTCCGTTCATTATTCGATATGGTGGCGACATATTTCAAATTTGGGAACGTGTCGGATCGGTTGTGAGGTTGGACGAGATTTTTACGAGCGAGTGGAGCGAGCGAGCAACGGTCACAATTTCCAAGCTATACATATACCTTATATTGCCTTGCATATATTTCGTGTTAGTACCTAATTTTGTCAGCCATTTCGGACATAACATTGCACTGTACTATGAGGAAATAGTACTATTTATGTGAAACTATTCATAAACTGTAAACATGTGTCGGTAGGCAATAGGATAAATACTTCCGGCTCCTCGGGCTGGTGCGCATATTTCAATGTCCGTATGTGCCAAACCGTTGGTTTATGACACACCTATACGCGTCTCTCGCTCGCTGCGCTCGCTCGAAAACTATAGCCTAACCTAATACCAATCCATCTTGCGTTCATTATTCGATATGATGGCGACATATTTCAAATTTGCGAACGTGTCGGATCGGTTGTGGGGTTGGACTAGATTTTTACGAGCGAGCGGAGCGAGCGAGCAACGGTCACAATTTCCAAGCTGTACATATACCATATATTGTCTTGCATATATTTCGTGCTTGTACCTAATTTTGTCAGCCATTTCGGACATCACGTTGCACTGTACTATGAGGAAACGGTACTAATTATGTGAAACTATTGGTAAACCGTAAACATTTGTCAGAAGGCAATAGGATAAAGACTTCCGGCTCCTCGGGCTGGTGCGAATATATCAATGTCCGTATGTGCCAAACCGATGGTTTGTGACACACCTTTACGCGTCTCTCGTTCGCTGCGCTCGCACGAAAGCTATAGCCTAACCTAAAACCAATCCATCTTCCGTTCATTATTCGATATGGTGGCGACACATTTCAAATTTGCGAACGTGTGGGATCGGTTGTGAGGTTGGACTAGATTTTTACGAGCGAGCGGAGCGAGCGAGCAACGGTCACAATTTCCAAGCTATACATATACCATATATTGTCATGCATATATTTCGTGCTTGTACCTAATTTTGTCAGCCATTTCGGACATCACGTTGCACTGTACTATGAGGAAACGGTACTAATTATGTGAAACTATTGGTAAACCGTAAACATTTGTCAGAAGGCAATAGGATAAAGACTTCCGGCTCCTCGGGCTGGTGCGAATATTTCAACGTCCGTATGTGCCAAACCGTTGGTTTGTGACACACCTTTACGCGTCTCTCGTTCGCTGCGCTCGCACGAAAGCTATAGCCTAAACTAAAACCAATCCATCTTCCGTTCATTATTCGATATGGTGGCGACATATTTCAAATTTGCGAACGTGTCTGATCGGTTGTGAGGTTGTACTAGATTTTTTCGAGCGAGCGAGCAACGGTCACAATTTCCAAGCTATACATATACCATATATTGTCTTGCATATATTTCGTGCGTGTACCTAATTTTGTCAGCCATTTCGGACATCACATTGCACTGTACTATGAGGAAATAGTACTATTTATGTGAAACTATTCATAAACTGTAAACATGTGTCGGTAGGCAATAGGATAAATACTTCCGGCTCCTCGGGCTGGTGCGAATATTTCAATGTCCGTATGTGCCAAACCGTTGGTTTATGACACACCTTTACGCGTCTCTCGCTCGCGGCGCTCGCTCGAAAACTATAGCCTAAACAAAAACCAATCCATCTGGCGTTCATTATTCGATATGATGGCGACATATTTCAAATTTGCGAACGTGTCGGATCGGTTGTGAGGTTGGACTAGATTTTTACGAGCGAGCGGAGCGAGCGAGCAACGGTCACAATTTCCAAGCTGTACATATACCATATATTGTCTTGCATATATTTCGTGCTTGTACCTAATTTTGTCAGCCATTTCGGACATCACGTTGCACTGTACTATGAGGAAACGGTACTAATTATGTGAAACTATTGGTAAACCGTAAACATTTGTCAGAAGGCAATAGGATAAAGACTTCCGGCTCCTCGGGCTGGTGCGAATATTTCAACGTCCGTATGTGCCAAACCGTTGGTTTGTGACACACCTTTACGCGTCTCTCGTTCGCTGCGCTCGCACGAAAGCTATAGCCTAACCTAAAACCAATCCATCTTCCGTTCATTATTCGATATGGTGGCGACATATTTCAAATTTGCGAACGTGTCGGATCGGTTGTCAGGTTGGACTAGATTTTTTCGAGCGAGCGAGCAACGATCACAATTTCCAACCTATACATACACCTTATATTGCCTTGCATATATGTCGTGTTATTACCTAATTTTGTCAGCCATTTCGGACATCACACTGCATTGTACTATGTGGAAATAGTACTATTTATGTGAAACTATTCATAAACTGTAAACATGTGTCGGTAGGCAATAGGATAAATGCTTCCGGCTCCTCGGGCTGATGCGAATATTTTAATGTCCGTATGTGCCAAACCGTTGGTTTATGACACACCTATACGCGTCTCTCGCTCGCTGCGCTCGCTCGAAAACTATAGCCTAACCTAAAACCAATCCATCTTGCGTTCATTATTCGATATGATGGCGACATATTTCAAATTTGCGAACGTGTCGGATCGGTTGTGGGGTTGGACTAGATTTTTACGAGCGAGCAACGGTCACAATTTCCAAGCTATACATATACCATATACTGTCTTGCATATATTTCGTGCTTGTACCTAATTTTGTCAGCCATCTCGGACAACACGTTGCACTGTACTATGAGGAAACGGTACTAATTATGTGAAACTATTGGTAAACCGTAAACATTTGTCAGAAGGCATTAGGATAAAGACTTCCGGCTCCTCGGGCTGGTGCGAATATATCAATGTCCGTATGTGCCAAACCGATGGTTTGTGACACACCTTTACGCGTCTCTCGTTCGCTGCGCTCGCACGAAAGCTATAGCCTAACCTATAACCAATCCATCTTGCGTTCATTATTCGATATGATGGCGACATATTTCAAATTTGCGAACGTGTCGGATCGGTTGTGGGGTTGGACTAGATTTTTACGAGCGAGCGAGCAACGATCACAATTTCCAACCTATACATACACCTTATATTGCCTTGCATATATGTCGTGTTATTACCTAATTTTGTCAGCCATTTCGGACATCACATTGCATTGTACTATGTGGAAATAGTACTGTTTATGTGAAACTATTCATAAACTGTAAACATGTGTCTGTAGGCAATAGGATAAATACTTCCGGCTTCTCGGGCTGATGCGAATATTTCAATGTCCGTATGTGCCAAACCGTTGGTTTGTGACACACCTATACGCGTCTCTCGCTCGCTGCGCTCGCTCGAAAACTATAGCCTAACCTAATATCAATCCATCTTGCGTTCATTATTCGATATGATGGCGACATATTTCAAATTTGCGAACGTGTCGGATCGGTTGTGGGGTTGGACTAGATTTTTACGAGCGTGCGGAGCGAGCGAGCAACGGTCACAATTTCCAAGCTATACATATACCATATACTGTCTTGCATATATTTCGTGCTTGTACCTAATTTTGTCAGCCATTTCGGACATCACGTTGCACTGTACTATGAGGAAATAGTACTATTTATGTGAAACTATTCATAAACTGTAAACATGTGTCGGTAGGCAATAGGATAAATACTTCCGGCTCCTCGGGCTGGTGCGAATATATCAATGTCCGTATGTGCCAAACCGATGGTTTGTGACACACCTTTACGCGTCTCTCGTTCGCTGCGCTCGCACGAAAGCTATAGCCTAACCTATAACCAATCCATCTTCCGTTCATTATTCGATATGGTGGCGACATATTTCAAATTTGCGAACGTGTGGGATCGGTTGTGAGGTTGGACTAGATTTTTACGAGCGAGCGGAGCGAGCGAGCGGAGCGAGCAAGCAACGGTCACAATTTCCACGCTATACATATACCTTATATTGCCTTTCATATATTTCGTGTTATTACCTAATTTTGTCAGCCATTTCGGACATCACATTGCACTGTCATATGAGGAAATAGTACTATTTATGTAAAACTATTCATAAACTGTAAACATGTGTCGGTAGGCAATAGGATAAATACTTCCGGCTCCTCGGGCTGGTGCGAATATTTCAATGTCCGTATGTGCCAAACCGTTGGTTTGTGACACACCTATACGCGTCTCTCGCTCGCGGCGCTCGCTCGAAAACTATAGCCTAACCTAAAGCCAATCCATCTTCCGTTCATTATTCGATATGATGGCGACATATTTCAAATTTGCGAACGTGTCGGATCGGTTGTGAGGTTGGACTAGATTTTTACGAGCGAGCGGAGCGAGCGAGCAACGGTCACAATTTCCAAGCTATACATATACCATATATTGTCTTGCATATATTTCGTGCTTGTACCTAATTTTGTCAGCCATTTCGGACATCACGTTGCACTGTACAATGAGGAAACGGTACTAATTATGTGAAACTATTGGTAAACCGTAAACATTTGTCAGAAGGCAATAGGATAAAGATTTCCGGCTCCTCGGGCTGGTGCGAATATTTCAATGTCCGTATGTGCCAAACCGTTGGTTTGTGACACACCTTTACGCGTCTCTCGTTCGCTGCGCTCGCACGAAAGCTATAGCCTAACCTAAAACCAATCCATCTTCCGTTCATTATTCGATATGTTGGCGACATATTTCAAATTTGCGAACGTGTCGGATCGGTTGTGAGGTTGGACTAGATTTTTTCGAGCGAGCGGAGCGAGCGAGCAACAATCACAATTTCCAACCTATACATACACCTTATATTGCCTTGCATATATGTCGTGTTATTACCTAATTTTGTCAGCCATTTCGGACATCACATTGCATTGTACTATGTGGAAATAGTACTATTTATGTGAAACTATTCATAAACTGTAAACATGTGTCGGTAGGCAATAGGATAAATACTTCCGGCTCCTCGGGCTGGTGCGAATATTTCAATGTCCGTATGTGCCAAACCGTTGGTTTATGACACACCTATACGCGTCTATCGCTCGCTGCGCTCGCACGAAAGTTATAGCCTAACCTAAAACCAATCCATCTTCCGTTCATTATTCGATATGATGGCGACATATTTCAAATTTTCGAACGTGTCGGATCGGTTGTGGGGTTGGACTAGATTTTTACGAGCGAGCGGAGCGAGCGAGCAACGGTCACAATTTCCAAGCTATACATATACCATATATTGTCTTGCATATATTTCGTGCTTGTACCTAATTTTGTCAGCCATTTCGGACATCACGTTTCACTGTACTATGAGGAAACGGTACTAATTATGTGAAACTATTGGTAAACCGTAAACAATTGTCAGAAGGCAATAGGATAAAGACTTCCGGCTCCTCGGGCTGGTGCGAATATATCAATGTCAGTATGTGCCAAACCGATGGTTTATGAAACACCTATACGCGTCTCTCGCTCGCTGCGCTCGCTCGAAGACTATAGCCTAACCTAAAAACAATCCATCTTGCGTTCATTATTCGATATGATGGCGACATGTATCAAATTTGCGAACGTGTCGGATCGGTTGTGGGGTTGGACTAGATTTTTACGAGCGAGCGGAGCGAGCGAGCAACGATCACAATTTCCAACCTATATATACACCTTATATTGCCTTGCATACATGTCGTGTTATTACCTAATTTTGTCAGCCATTTCGGACATCACATTGCATTGTACTATGTGGAAATAGTACTATTTATATGAAACTATTCATAAACTGTAAACATGTGTCTGTAGGCAATAGGATAAATACTTCCGGCTCCTCGGGCTGGTGCGAATATTTCAATGTCCGTATGTGCCAAACCGTTGGTTGATGACACACCTATACGCGTCTCTCGCTCGCTGCGCTCGCTCGAAAACTATAGCCTAACCTAATACCAATCCATCTTGCGTTCATTATTCGATATGATGGCGACATATTTCAAATTTGCGAACGTGTCGGATCGGTTGTGGGGTTGGACTAGATTTTTACGAGCGAGCGGAGCGAGCGAGCAACGGTCACAATTTCCAAGCTATACATATACCATATATTGTCTTGCATATATTTCGTGCTTGTACCTAATTTTGTCAGCCATTTCGGACATCACGTTGCACTGTACTATGAGGAAACGGTACTAATTATGTGAAACTATTGGTAAACCGTAAACATTTGTCAGAAGGCATTAGGAAAAACACTTCCGGCTCCTCGGGCTGGTGCGAATATATCAATGTCCGTATGTGCCAAACCGATGGTTTGTGACACACCTTTACGCGTCTCTCGTTCGCTGCGCTCGCACGAAAGCTATAGCCTAACCTAAAACCAATCCATCTTCCGTTCATTATTCGATATGGTGGCGACATATTTCAAATTTGCGAACGTGTCGGATCGGTTGTGAGGTTGGACTAGATTTTTTCGAGCGAGCGGAGCGAGCGAACAACGGTCACAATTTCCAAGCTATACATATACCATATATTGTCTTGCATATATTTCGTGCTTGTACCTAATTTTGTCAGCCATTTCGGACATCACGTTGCACTGTACTATGAGGAAACGGTACTAATTATGTGAAACTATTGGTAAACCGTAAACATTTGTCAGAAGGCATTAGGATAAAGACTTCCGGCTCCTCGGGCTGGTGCGAATATATCAATGTCCGTATGAGCCAAACCGATGGTTTGTGACACACCTTTACGCATCTCTCGTTCGCTGCGCTCGCACGAAAGCTATAGCCTAACCTAAAACCAATCAATCTTCCGTTCATTATTCGATATGGTGGCGGCATATTTCAAATTTGCGAACGTGTGGGATCGGTTGTGAGGTTGGACTAGATTTTTACGAGCGAACGGAGCGAGCGAGCAACGGTCACAATTTCAAAGCTATACATATACCTTATATTGCCTTCCATATATTTCGTGTTATTACCTAATTTTGTCAGCCATTTCGGACATCACATTGCACTGTACTATGTGGAAATTGTACTATTTATGTGAATCTATTCATAAACTGTAAACATGTGTCGGTAGGCAATAGGATAAATACTTCCGGCTCCTCGGGCTGGTGCGAATATATCTATGTCCGTATGTGCCAAACCGATGGTTTGTGACACACCTTTACGCGTCTCTCGTTCGCTGCGCTCGCACGAAAGCTATAGCCTAACCTAAAACCAATCCATCTTCCGTTCATTATTCGATATGGTGGCGACATATTTCAAATTTGCGAACGTGTGGGAGCGGTTGTGAGGTTGGACTAGATTTTTACTAGCGACCGGAGCGAGCGAGCAACGGTCACAATTTCCAAGCTATACATATACCTTATATTGCCTTCCATATATTTCGTGTTATTACCTAATTTTGTCAGCCATTTCGGACAACACATTGCACTGTACTATGAGGAAATAGTACTATTTATGTGAAACTATTCATAAACTGTAAACATGTGTCGGTAGGCAATAGGATAAATACTTCCGGCTCCTCGGGCTGGTGCGAATATAACTATGTCCGTATGTGCCAAACCGTTGGTTTATGACACACCTATACGCGTCTCTCGCTCGCTGCGCTCGCACGAAAGCTATAGCCTAACCTAAAACCAATCCATCTTCCGTTCATTATTCGATATGATGGCGACATATTTCAAATTTGCGAACGTGTCGGATCGGTTGTGAGGTTGGACTAGATTTTTACGAGCGGACGGAGCGAGCGAGCAACGGTCACAATTTCCAAGCTATACATATACCATATATTGTCTTGGATATATTTCGTGCTTGTACCTAATTTTGTCAGCCATTTCGGACATCACGTTGCACTGTACTATGAGGAAACGGTACTAATTATGTGAAACTATTGGTAAACCGCAAACATTTGTCAGAAGGCAATAGGATAAAGACTTCCGGCTCCTCGGGCTGGTGCGAATATATCAATGTCCGTATGTGCCAAACCGATGGTTTATGACACACCTATACGCGTCTCTCGCTCGCTGCGCTCGCTCGAAGACTATAGCCTAACCTAAAAACAATCCATCTTGCGTTCATTATTCGATATGATGGCGACATGTTTCAAATTTGCGAACGTGTCGGATCGGTTGTGGGGTTGGACTAGATTTTTACGAGCGAGCGGAGCGAGCGAGCAACGATCACCATTTCCAACCTATACATACACCTTATATTGCCTTGCATACATGTCGTGTTATTACCTAATTTTGTCAGCCATTTCGGACATCACATTGCATTGTACTATGTGGAAATAGTACTATTTATGTGAAACTATTCATAAACTGTAA
Source organism: Bombus affinis (assembly GCF_024516045.1). Lineage (NCBI taxonomy): Eukaryota > Metazoa > Arthropoda > Insecta > Hymenoptera > Apidae > Bombus > Bombus affinis. Next base: position 177,398 of record NW_026108882.1, on the reverse strand, counting down.
ACATGTGTCTGTAGGCAATAGGATAAATACTTCCGGCTCCTCGGGCTGGTGCGAATATTTCAATGTCCGTATGTGCCAAACCGTTGGTTGATGACACACCTATACGCGTCTCTCGCTCGCTGCGCTCGCACGAAAGCTATAGCCTAACCTAAAACCAATCCATCTTCCGTTCATTATTCGTTATGATGGCGACATATTTCAAATTTGCGAACGTGTCGGATCGGTTGTGGGGTTGGACTAGATTTTTACGAGCGAGCGGAGCGAGCGAGCAACGGTCACAATTTCCAAGCTATACATATACCATATATTGTCTTGCATATATTTCGTGCTTGTACCTAATTTTGTCAGCCATTTCGGACATCACGTTGCACTGTACTATGAGGAAACGGTACTAATTATGTGAAACTATTGGTAAACCGTAAACATTTGTCAGAAGGCATTAGGATAAAGACTTCCGGCTCCTCGGGCTGGTGCGAATATATCAATGTCCGTATGTGCCAAACCGATGGTTTGTGACACACCTTTACGCGTCTCTCGTTCGCTGCGCTCGCACGAAAGCTATAGCCTAACCTAAAACCAATCCATCTTCCGTTCATTATTCGATATGGTGGCGACATATTTCAAATTTGCGAACGTGTGGGATCGGTTGTGAGGTTGGACTAGATTTTTACGAGCGAGCGGAGCGAGCGAGCAACGGTCACAATTTCCAAGCTATACATATACCATATATTGTCTTGCATATATTTCGTGCTTGTACCTAATTTTGTCAGCCATTTCGGACATCACGTTGCACTGTACTATGAGGAAACGGTACTAATTATGTGAAACTATTGGTAAACCGTAAACATTTGTCAGAAGGCATTAGGAAAAACACTTCCGGCTCCTCGGGCTGGTGCGAATATATCAATGTCCGTATATGCCAAACCGATGGTTTGTGACACACCTTTGCGCGTCTCTCGTTCGCTGCGCCCGCACGAAAGCTATAGCCTAACCTAAAACCAATCAATCTTCCGTTCATTATTCGATATGGTGGCGGCATATTTCAAATTTGCGAACGTGTGGGATCGGTTGTGAGGTTGGACTAGATTTTTACGAGCGAACGGAGCGAGCGAGCAACGGTCACAATTTCAAAGCTATACATATACCTTATATTGCCTTCCATATATTTCGTGTTATTACCTAATTTTGTCAGCCATTTCGGACATCACATTGCACTGTACTATGAGGAAATTGTACTATTTATGTGAAACTATTCATAAACTGTAAACATGTGTCGGTAGGCAATAGGATAAATGCTTCCGGCTCCTCGGGCTGATGCGAATATTTCAATGTCCGTATGTGCCAAACCGTTGGTTTATGACACACCTATAGGCGTCTCTCGCTCGCTGCGCTCGCTCGAAAACTATAGCCTAACCTAAAACCAATCCATCTTGCGTTCATTATTCGATATGATGGCGACATATTTCAAATTTGCGAACGTGTCGGATCGGTTGTGGGGTTGGACTAGATTTTTACGAGCGAGCGAGCAACGATCACAATTTCCAACCTATACATACACCTTATATTGCCTTGCATATATGTCGTGTTATTACCTAATTTTGTCAGCCATTTCGGACATCACATTGCATTGTACTATGTGGAAATAGTACTGTTTATGTGAAACTATTCATAAACTGTAAACATGTGTCTGTAGGCAATAGGATAAATACTTCCGGCTTCTCGGGCTGATGCGAATATTTCAATGTCCGTATGTGCCAAACCGTTGGTTTGTGACACACCTATACGCGTCTCTCGCTCGCTGCGCTCGCTCGAAAACTATAGCCTAACCTAATATCAATCCATCTCGCGTTCATTATTCGATATGATGGCGACATATTTCAAATTTGCGAACGTGTGGATCGGTTGTGGGGTTGGACTAGATTTTTACGAGCGTGCGGAGCGAGCGAGCAACGGTCACAATTTCCAAGCTATACATATACCATATATTGTCTTGCATATATTTCGTGCTTGTACCTAATTTTGTCAGCCATTTCGGACATCACGTTGCACTGTACTATGAGGAAATAGTACTATTTATGTGAAACTGTTCATAAACTGTAAACATGTGTCAGAAGGCAATAGGATAAAGACTTCCGGCTCCTCGGGCTGGTGTGAATATTTCAACGTCCGTATGTGCCAAACCGTTGGTTTGTGACACACCTTTACGCGTCTCTCGTTCGCTGCGCTCGCACGAAAGCTATAGCCTAACCTAAAACCAATCCATCTTCCGTTCATTATTCGATATGGTGGCGACATATTTCAAATTTGCGAACGTGTGGGATCGGTTGTGAGGTTGGACTAGATTTTTACGAGGGAGCGGAGCGAGCGAGCAACGGTCACAATTTCCAAGCTATACATATACTTTATATTGCCTTCCATATATTTCGTGTTATTACCTAATTTTGTCAGCCATTTCGGACATCACATTGCACTGTACTATGAGGAAATAGTACTATTTATGTGAAACTATTCATAAACTGTAAACATGTGTCGGTAGGCAATAGGATAAATACTTCTGGCTCCTCGGGCTGGTGCGAATATTTCAATGTCCGTATGTGCCAAACCGTTGGTTTATGACACACCTTTACGCGTCTCTCGCTCGCGGTGCTCGCTCGAAAACTATAGACTAACCTAAAACCAATCCATCTTGCGTTCATTATTCGATATGATGGCGTCATATTTCAAATTTGCGAACGTGTCGGATCGGTTGTGAGGTTGGACTAGATTTTTACGAGCGAGCGGAGCGAGCGAGCAACGGTCACAATTTCCAAGCTATACATATACCATATATTGTCTTGCATATATTTCGTGCTTGTACCTAATTTTGTCAGCCATTTCGGACATCACGTTGCACTGTACTATGAGGAAACGGTACTAATTATGTGAAACTATTGGTAAACCGTAAACATTTGTCAGAAGGCAATTGGATAAAGACTTCCGGCTCCTCGGGCTGGTGCGAATATTTCAACGTCCGTATGTGCCAAACCGTTGGTTTGTGACACACCTTTACGCGTCTCTCGTTCGCTGCGCCTGCACGAAAGCTTTAGCCTAACCTAAAACCAATCCATCTTCCGTTCATTATTCAATATGGTGGCGACATATTTCAAATTTGCGAACGTGTCGGATCGGTTGTGAGGTTGGACTAGATTTTTACGAGCGAGCGGAGCGAGCGAGCGGAGCGAGCAAGCAACGGTCACAATTTCCAGGCTATACATATACCTTATATTGCCTTCCATATATTTCGTGTTATTACCTAATTTTGTCAGCCATTTCGGACATCACATTGCACTGTACTATGAGGAAATTGTACTATTTATGTGAAACTATTCATAAACTGTAAACATGTGTCGGTAGGCAATAGGATAAATACTTCCGGCTCCTCGGGCTGGTGCGAATATATCTATGTCCGTATGTGCCAAACCGATGGTTTGTGACACACCTTTACGCGTCTCTCGTTCGCTGCGCTCGCACGAAAGCTATAGCCTAACCTAAAACCAATCCATCTTCCGTTCATTATTCGATATGGTGGCGACATATTTCAAATTTGCGAACGTGTGAGATCGGTTGTGAGGTTGGACTAGATTTTTACGAGCGACCGGAGCGAGCGAGCAACGGTCACAATTTCCAAGCTATACATATACCTTATATTGCCTTCCATATATTTCGTGTTATTACCTAATTTTGTCAGCCATTTCGGACATCACATTGCACTGTACTACGAGGAAATAGTACTATTTATGTGAAACTATTCATAAACTGTAAACATGTGTCGGTAGGCAGTAGGATAAATACTTCCGGCTCCTCGGGCAGGTGCGAATATTTCAATGTCCGTATGTGCCAAACCGATGGTTTATGACACACCTATACGCGTCTCTCGCTCGCTGCGCTCGCTCGAAGACTATAGCCTAACCTAAAAACAATCCATCTTGCGTTCATTATTCGATATGATGGCGACATGTTTCAAATTTGCGAACGTGTCGGATCGGTTGTGGGGTTGGACTAGATTTTTACGAGCGAACGGAGCGAGCGAGCAACGGTCACAATTTCCAAGCTATACATATACCTTATATTGCCTTCCATATATTTCGTGTTATTACCTAATTTTGTCAGCCATTTCGGACATCACGTTGCACTGTACTATGAGGAAACGGTACTAATTATGTGAAACTATTGGTAAACCGTAAACATTTGTCAGAAGGCATTAGGATAAAGACTTCCGGCTCCTCGGGCTGGTGCGAATATATCAATGTCCGTATGTGCCAAACCGATGGTTTGTGACACACCTTTACGCGTCTCTCGTTCGCTGCGCTCGCACGAAAGCTATAGCCTAACCTAAAACCAATCCATCTTCCGTTCATTATTCGATATGGTGGCGACATATTTCAAATTTGCGAACGTGTGGGATCGGTTGTGAGGTTGGACTAGATTTTTACGAGCGAGCGGAGCGAGCGAGCAACGGTCACAATTTCCAAGCTATACATATACCATATATTGTCTTGCATATATTTCGTGCTTGTACCTAATTTTGTCAGCCATTTCGGACATCACGTTGCACTGTACTATGAGGAAACGGTACTAATTATGTTAAACTATTGGTAAACCGTAAACATTTGTCAGAAGGCAATAGGATAAAGACTTCCGGCTCCTCGGGCTGGTGCGAATATATCAATGTCCGTATATGCCAAACCGATGGTTTGTGACACACCTTTGCGCGTCTCTCGTTCGCTGCGCCCGCACGAAAGCTATAGCCTAATCTAAAACCAATCAATCTTCCGTTCATTATTCGATATGGTGGCGGCATATTTCAAATTTGCGAACGTGTGGGATCGGTTGTGAAGTTGGACTAGATTTTTACGAGCGAACGGAGCGAGCGAGCAACGGTCACAATTTCAAAGCTATACATATACCTTATATTGCCTTCCATATATTTCGTGTTATTACCTAATTTTGTCAGCCATTTCGGACATCACATTGCACTGTACTATGAGGAAATTGTACTATTTATGTGAAACTATTCATAAACTGTAAACATGTGTCGGTAGGCAATAGGATAAATACTTCCGGCTCCTCGGGCTGGTGCGAATATATCTATGTCCGTATGTGCCAAACCGATGGTTTGTGACACACCTTTACGCGTCTCTCGTTCGCTGCGCTCGCACGAAAGCTATAGCCTAACCTAAAACCAATCCATCTTCCGTTCATTATTCGATATGGTGGCGACATATTTCAAATTTGCGAACGTGTGGGATCGGTTGTGAGGTTGGACTAGATTTTTACGAGCGACCGGAGCGAGCGAGCAACGGTCACAATTTCAAAGCTATACATATACCTTATATTGCCTTCCATATATTTCGTATTATTACCTAATTTTGTCAGCCATTTCGCACAACACATTGCACTGTACTATGAGGAAATAGTACTATTTATGTGAAACTATTCATAAACTCTAAACATGTGTCGGTAGGCAATAGGATAAATACTTCCGGCTCCTCGGGCTGGTGCGAATATAACTATGTCCGTATGTGCCAAACCGTTGGTTTATGACACACCTATACGCGTCTCTCGCTCGCTGCGCTCGCACGAAAGCTATAGCCTAACCTAAAACCAATCCATCTTCCGTTCATTATTCGATATGATGGCGACATATTTCAAATTTGCGAACGTGTCGGATCGGTTGTGAGGTTGGACTAGAATTTTACGAGCGAACGGAGCGAGCGAGCAACGGTCACAATTTCCAAGCTATACATGTACCTTATATTGCCTTCCATATATTTCGTGTTATTACCTAATTTTGTCAGCCATTTCGGACATCACATTGCACTGTACTATGAGGAAACGGTACTAATTATGTGAAACTATTGGTAAACCGTAAGCATTTGTCAGAAGGCAATAGGGTAAAGACTTCCGGCTCCTCGGGATGGTGCGAATATTTCAACGTCCGTATGTGCCAAACCGATGGTTTGTGACACACCTTTACGCGTCTCTCGTTCGCTGCGCCCGCACGAAAGCTATAGCCTAACCTAAAACCAATCCATCTTGCGTTCATTATTCGATATGGTGGCGACATATTTCAAATTTGCGAACGTGTCGGATCGGTTGCGAGGTTGGACTAGATTTTCTCGAGCGAGCGGAGCGAGCGAACAACGGTCACAATTTCCAAGCTATACATATACCATATATTGTCTTGCATATATTTCGTGCTTGTACCTAATTTTGTCAGCCATTTCGGACATCACGTTGCACTGTACTATGAGGAAACGGTACTAATTATGTGAAACTATTGGTAAACCGTAAACATTTGTCAGAAGGCATTAGGATAAAGACTTCCGGCTCCTCGGGCTGGTGCGAATATATCAATGTCCGTATGAGCCAAACCGATGGTTTGTGACACACCTTTACGCATCTCTCGTTCGCTGCGCTCGCACGAAAGCTATAGCCTAACCTAAAACCAATCCATCTTCCGTTCATTATTCGATATGGTGGCGACATATTTCAAATTTGCGAACGTGTGGGATCGGTTGTGAGGTTGGACTAGATTTTTACGAGCGAGCGGAGCGAGCGAGCAACGGTCACAATTTCCAAGCTATACATATACCTTATATTGCCTTCCATATATTTCGTGTTATTACCTAATTTTGTCAGCCATTTCGGACATCACATTGCACTGTACTATGAGGAAATAGTACTATTTATGTGAAACTATTCATAAACTGTAAACATGTGTCGGTAGGCAATAGGATAAATACTTCCGGCTCCTCGGGCTGGTGCGAATATTTCAATGTCCGTATGTGCCAAACCGTTGGTTTATGACACACCTTTACGCGTCTCTCGCTCGCGGCGCTCGCTCGAAAACTATAGCCTAACCTAAAACCAATCCATCTTGCGTTCATTATTCGATATGATGGCGACATGTTTCAAATTTGCGAACGTGTCGGATCGGTTGTGGGGTTGGACTAGGTTTTTACGAGCGAGCGGAGCGAGCGAGCAACGGTCACAATTTCCAAGCTATACATATACCATATATTGTCTTGCATATATTTCGTGCTTGTACCTAATTTTGTCAGCCATTTCGGACATCACGTTGCACTGTACTATGAGGAAACGGTACTAATTATGTGAAACTATTGGTAAACCGTAAACATTTGTCAGAAGGCAATAGGATAAAGACTTGCGGCTCCTCGGGCTGGTGCGAATATATCAATGTCCGTATATGCCAAACCGATGGTTTGTGACACACCTTTACGCGTCTCTCGTTCGCTGCGCTCGCACGAAAGCTATAGCCTAACCTAAAACCAATACATCTTCCGTTCATTATTCGATATGGTGGCGACATATTTCAAATTTGCGAACGTGTCGGATCGGTTGTGAGTTTGGACTAGATTTTTTCGTGCGAGCGGAGCGAGCGAGCAACGGTCACAATTTCCAAGCTATACATATACCATATATTGTCTTGCATATATTTCGTGCGTGTACCTAATTTTGTCAGCCATTTCGGACATCACGTTGCACTGTACTATGAGGAAACGGTACTAATTATGTGAAACTATTGGTAAACCGTAAACATTTGTCAGAAGGCAATAGGATAAAGACTTCCGGCTCCTCGGGCTGGTGCGAATATATCAATGTCCGTATGTGCCAAACCGATGGTTTGTGACACACCTTTACGCGTCTCTCGCTCGCTGCGCTCGCACGAAAGCTATAGCCTAACCTAAAACCAATCCATCTTCCGTTCATTATTCGATATGGTGGCGACATATTTCAAATTTGCGAACGTGTCGGATCGGTTGTGAGGTTGGACTAGATTTTTTCGAGCGAGCGGAGCGAGCGAACAACGGTCACAATTTCCAAGCTATACATATACCATATATTGTCTTGCATATATTTCGTGCTTGTACCTAATTTTGTCAGCCATTTCGGACATCACGTTGCACTGTACTATGAGGAAACGGTACTAATTATGTGAAACTATTGGTAAACCGTAAACATTTGTCAGAAGGCATTAGGATAAAGACTTCCGGCTCCTCGGGCTGGTGCGAATATATCAATGTCCGTATGAGCCAAACCGATGGTTTGTGACACACCTTTACGCATCTCTCGTTCGCTGCGCTCGCACGAAAGCTATAGCCTAACCTAAAACCAATCCATCTTCCGTTCATTATTCGATATGGTGGCGACATATTTCAAATTTGCGAACGTGTGGGATCGGTTGTGAGGTTGGACTAGATTTTTACGAGCGAGCGGAGCGAGCGAGCAACGGTCACAATTTCCAAGCTATACATATACCTTATATTGCCTTCCATATATTTCGTGTTATTACCTAATTTTGTCAGCCATTTCGGACATCACATTGCACTGTACTATGAGGAAATAGTACTATTTATGTGAAACTATTCATAAACTGTAAACATGTGTCGGTAGGCAATAGGATAAATACTTCCGGCTCCTCGGGCTGGTGCGAATATTTCAATGTCCGTATGTGCCAAACCGTTGGTTTATGACACACCTTTACGCGTCTCTCGCTCGCGGCGCTCGCTCGAAAACTATAGCCTAACCTAAAACCAATCCATCTTGCGTTCATTATTCGATATGATGGCGACATGTTTCAAATTTGCGAACGTGTCGGATCGGTTGTGGGGTTGGACTAGGTTTTTACGAGCGAGCGGAGCGAGCGAGCAACGGTCACAATTTCCAAGCTATACATATACCATATATTGTCTTGCATATATTTCGTGCTTGTACCTAATTTTGTCAGCCATTTCGGACATCACGTTGCACTGTACTATGAGGAAACGGTACTAATTATGTGAAACTATTGGTAAACCGTAAACATTTGTCAGAAGGCAATAGGATAAAGACTTGCGGCTCCTCGGGCTGGTGCGAATATATCAATGTCCGTATATGCCAAACCGATGGTTTGTGACACACCTTTACGCGTCTCTCGTTCGCTGCGCTCGCACGAAAGCTATAGCCTAACCTAAAACCAATCCATCTTCCGTTCATTATTCGATATGGTGGCGACATATTTCAAATTTGCGAACGTGTCGGATCGGTTGTGAGTTTGGACTAGATTTTTTCGTGCGAGCGGAGCGAGCGAGCAACGGTCACAATTTCCAAGCTATACATATACCATATATTGTCTTGCATATATTTCGTGCGTGTACCTAATTTTGTCAGCCATTTCGGACATCACGTTGCACTGTACTATGAGGAAACGGTACTAATTATGTGAAACTATTGGTAAACCGTAAACATTTGTCAGAAGGCAATAGGATAAAGACTTCCGGCTCCTCGGGCTGGTGCGAATATATCAATGTCCGTATGTGCCAAACCGATGGTTTGTGACACACCTTTACGCGTCTCTCGCTCGCTGCGCTCGCACGAAAGCTATAGCCTAACCTAAAACCAATCCATCTTCCGTTCATTATTCGATATGGTGGCGACATATTTCAAATTTGCGAACGTGTCGGATCGGTTGTGAGGTTGGACTAGAATTTTACGAGCGAACGGAGCGAGCGAGCAACGGTCACAATTTCCAAGCTATACATGTACCTTATATTGCCTTCCATATATTTCGTGTTATTACCTAATTTTGTCAGCCATTTCGGACATCACATTGCACTGTACTATGAGGAAACGGTACTAATTATGTGAAACTATTGGTAAACCGTAAGCATTTGTCAGAAGGCAATAGGGTAAAGACTTCCGGCTCCTCGGGATGGTGGCGAATATTTCAACGTCCGTATGTGCCAAACCGATGGTTTGTGACACACCTTTACGCGTCTCTCGTTCGCTGCGCCCGCACGAAAGCTATAGCCTAACCTAAAACCAATCCATCTTGCGTTCATTATTCGATATGGTGGCGACATATTTCAAATTTGCGAACGTGTCGGATCGGTTGCGAGGTTGGACTAGATTTTCTCGAGCGAGCGGAGCGAGCGAACAACGGTCACAATTTCCAAGCTATACATATACCATATATTGTCTTGCATATATTTCGTGCTTGTACCTAATTTTGTCAGCCATTTCGGACATCACGTTGCACTGTACTATGAGGAAACGGTACTAATTATGTGAAACTATTGGTAAACCGTAAACATTTGTCAGAAGGCATTAGGATAAAGACTTCCGGCTCCTCGGGCTGGTGCGAATATATCAATGTCCGTATGAGCCAAACCGATGGTTTGTGACACACCTTTACGCATCTCTCGTTCGCTGCGCTCGCACGAAAGCTATAGCCTAACCTAAAACCAATCCATCTTCCGTTCATTATTCGATATGGGTGGCGACATATTTCAAATTTGCGAACGTGTGGGATCGGTTGTGAGGTTGGACTAGATTTTTACGAGCGAGCGGAGCGAGCGAGCAACGGTCACAATTTCCAAGCTATACATATACCTTATATTGCCTTCCATATATTTCGTGTTATTACCTAATTTTGTCAGCCATTTCGGACATCACATTGCACTGTACTATGAGGAAATAGTACTATTTATGTGAAACTATTCATAAACTGTAAACATGTGTCGGTAGGCAATAGGATAAATACTTCCGGCTCCTCGGGCTGGTGCGAATATTTCAATGTCCGTAATGTGCCAAACCGTTGGTTTATGACACACCTTTACGCGTCTCTCGCTCGCGGCGCTCGCTCGAAAACTATAGCCTAACCTAAAACCAATCCATCTTGCGTTCATTATTCGATATGATGGCGACATGTTTCAAATTTGCGAACGTGTCGGATCGGTTGTGGGGTTGGACTAGGTTTTTACGAGCGAGCGGAGCGAGCGAGCAACGGTCACAATTTCCAAGCTATACATATACCATATATTGTCTTGCATATATTTCGTGCTTTGTACCTAATTTTGTCAGCCATTTCGGACATCACGTTGCACTGTACTATGAGGAAACGGTACTAATTATGTGAAACTATTGGTAAACCGTAAACATTTGTCAGAAGGCAATAGGATAAAGACTTGCGGCTCCTCGGGCTGGTGCGAATATATCAATGTCCGTATATGCCAAACCGATGGTTTGTGACACACCTTTACGCGTCTCTCGTTCGCTGCGCTCGCACGAAAGCTATAGCCTAACCTAAAACCAATACATCTTCCGTTCATTATTCGATATGGTGGCGACATATTTCAAATTTGCGAACGTGTCGGATCGGTTGTGAGTTTGGACTAGATTTTTTCGTGCGAGCGGAGCGAGCGAGCAACGGTCACAATTTCCAAGCTATACATATACCATATATTGTCTTGCATATATTTCGTGCGTGTACCTAATTTTGTCAGCCATTTCGGACATCACGTTGCACTGTACTATGAGGAAACGGTACTAATTATGTGAAACTATTGGTAAACCGTAAACATTTGTCAGAAGGCAATAGGATAAAGACTTCCGGCTCCTCGGGCTGGTGCGAATATATCAATGTCCGTATGTACCAAACCGATGGTTTGTGACACACCTTTACGCGTCTCTCGCTCGCTGCGCTCGCACGAAAGCTATAGCCTAACCTAAAACCAATCCATCTTCCGTTCATTATTCGATATGGTGGCGACATATTTCAAATTTGCGAACGTGTCGGATCGGTTGTGAGGTTGGACTAGATTTTTTCGAGCGAGCGGAGCGAGCGAACAACGGTCACAATTTCCAAGCTATACATATACCATATATTGTCTTGCATATATTTCGTGCTTGTACCTAATTTTGTCAGCCATTTCGGACATCACGTTGCACTGTACTATGAGGAAACGGTACTAATTATGTGAAACTATTGGTAAACCGTAAACATTTGTCAGAAGGCAATAGGATAAAGACTTCCGGCTCCTCGGGCTGGTGCGAATATATCAATGTCCGTATGTGCCAAACCGATGGTTTGTGACACACCTTTACGCGTCTCTCGCTCGCTGCGCTCGCACGAAAGCTATAGCCTAACCTAAAACCAATCCATCTTCCGTTCATTATTCGATATGGTGGCGACATATTTCAAATTTGCGAACGTGTCGGATCGGTTGTGAGGTTGGACTAGAATTTTACGAGCGAACGGAGCGAGCGAGCAACGGTCACAATTTCCAAGCTATACATGTACCTTATATTGCCTTCCATATATTTCGTGTTATTACCTAATTTTGTCAGCCATTTCGGACATCACATTGCACTGTACTATGAGGAAACGGTACTAATTATGTGAAACTATTGGTAAACCGTAAGCATTTGTCAGAAGGCAATAGGGTAAAGACTTCCGGCTCCTCGGGATGGTGCGAATATTTCAACGTCCGTATGTGCCAAACCGATGGTTTGTGACACACCTTTACGCGTCTCTCGTTCGCTGCGCCCGCACGAAAGCTATAGCCTAACCTAAAACCAATCCATCTTGCGTTCATTATTCGATATGGTGGCGACATATTTCAAATTTGCGAACGTGTCGGATCGGTTGCGAGGTTGGACTAGATTTTCTCGAGCGAGCGGAGGCGAGCGAACAACGGTCACAATTTCCAAGCTATACATATACCATATATTGTCCTTGCATATATTTCGTGCTTGTACCTAATTTTTGTCAGCCATTTCGGACATCACGTTGCACTGTACTATGAGGAAACGGTACTAATTATGTGAAACTATTGGTAAACCGTAAACATTTGTCAGAAGGCATTAGGATAAAGACTTCCGGCTCCTCGGGCTGGTGCGAATATATCAATGTCCGTATGAGCCAAACCGATGGTTTGTGACACACCTTTACGCATCTCTCGTTCGCTGCGCTCGCACGAAAGCTATAGCCTAACCTAAAACCAATCCATCTTCCGTTCATTATTCGATATGGTGGCGACATATTTCAAATTTGCGAACGTGTGGGATCGGTTGTGAGGTTGGACTAGATTTTTACGAGCGAGCGGAGCGAGCGAGCAACGGTCACAATTTCCAAGCTATACATATACCTTATATTGCCTTCCATATATTTCGTGTTATTACCTAATTTTGTCAGCCATTTCGGACATCACATTGCACTGTACTATGAGGAAATAGTACTATTTATGTGAAACTATTCATAAACTGTAAACATGTGTCGGTAGGCAATAGGATAAATACTTCCGGCTCCTCGGGCTGGTGCGAATATTTCAATGTCCGTATGTGCCAAACCGTTGGGTTTATGACACACCTTTACGCGTCTCTCGCTCGCGGCGCTCGCTCGAAAACTATAGCCTAACCTAAAACCAATCCATCTTGCGTTCATTATTCGATATGATGGCGACATGTAATTTGCGAACGTGTCGGATCGGTTGTGGGGTTGGACTAGGTTTTTACGAGCGAGCGGAGCGAGCGAGCAACGGTCACAATTTCCAAGCTATACATATACCATATATTGTCTTGCATATATTTCGTGCTTGTACCTAATTTTGTCAGCCATTTCGGACATCACGTTGCACTGTACTATGAGGAAACGGTACTAATTATGTGAAACTATTGGTAAACCGTAAACATTTGTCAGAAGGCAATAGGATAAAGACTTGCGGCTCCTCGGGCTGGTGCGAATATATCAATGTCCGTATATGCCAAACCGATGGTTTGTGACACACCTTTACGCGTCTCTCGTTCGCTGCGCTCGCACGAAAGCTATAGCCTAACCTAAAACCAATACATCTTCCGTTCATTATTCGATATGGTGGCGACATATTTCAAATTTGCGAACGTGTCGGATCGGTTGTGAGTTTGGACTAGATTTTTTCGTGCGAGCGGAGCGAGCGAGCAACGGTCACAATTTCCAAGCTATACATATACCATATATTGTCTTGCATATATTTCGTGCGTGTACCTAATTTTGTCAGCCATTTCGGACATCACGTTGCACTGTACTATGAGGAAACGGTACTAATTATGTGAAACTATTGGTAAACCGTAAACATTTGTCAGAAGGCAATAGGATAAAGACTTCCGGCTCCTCGGGCTGGTGCGAATATATCAATGTCCGTATGTGCCAAACCGATGGTTTGTGACACACCTTTACGCGTCTCTCGCTCGCTGCGCTCGCACGAAAGCTATAGCCTAACCTAAAACCAATCCATCTTCCGTTCATTATTCGATATGGTGGCGACATATTTCAAATTTGCGAACGTGTCGGATCGGTTGTGAGGTTGGACTAGATTTTTTCGAGCGAGCGGAGCGAGCGAACAACGGTCACAATTTCCAAGCTATACATATACCATATATTGTCTTGCATATATTTCGTGCTTGTACCTAATTTTGTCAGCCATTTCGGACATCACGTTGCACTGTACTATGAGGAAACGGTACTAATTATGTGAAACTATTGGTAAACCGTAAACATTTGTCAGAAGGCATTAGGATAAAGACTTCCGGCTCCTCGGGCTGGTGCGAATATATCAATGTCCGTATGAGCCAAACCGATGGTTTGTGACACACCTTTACGCATCTCTCGTTCGCTGCGCTCGCACGAAAGCTATAGCCTAACCTAAAACCAATCCATCTTCCGTTCATTATTCGATATGGTGGCGACATATTTCAAATTTGCGAACGTGTGGGATCGGTTGTGAGGTTGGACTAGATTTTTACGAGCGAGCGGAGCGAGCGAGCAACGGTCACAATTTCCAAGCTATACATATACCTTATATTGCCTTCCATATATTTCGTGTTATTACCTAATTTTGTCAGCCATTTCGGACATCACATTGCACTGTACTATGAGGAAATAGTACTATTTATGTGAAACTATTCATAAACTGTAAACATGTGTCGGTAGGCAATAGGATAAATACTTCCGGCTCCTCGGGCTGGTGCGAATATTTCAATGTCCGTATGTGCCAAACCGTTGGTTTATGACACACCTTTACGCGTCTCTCGCTCGCGGCGCTCGCTCGAAAACTATAGCCTAACCTAAAACCAATCCATCTTGCGTTCATTATTCGATATGATGGCGACATGTTTCAAATTTGCGAACGTGTCGGATCGGTTGTGGGGTTGGACTAGGTTTTTACGAGCGAGCGGAGCGAGCGAGCAACGGTCACAATTTCCAAGCTATACATATACCATATATTGTCTTGCATATATTTCGTGCTTGTACCTAATTTTGTCAGCCATTTCGGACATCACGTTGCACTGTACTATGAGGAAACGGTACTAATTATGTGAAACTATTGGTAAACCGTAAACATTTGTCAGAAGGCAATAGGATAAAGACTTGCGGCTCCTCGGGCTGGTGCGAATATATCAATGTCCGTATATGCCAAACCGATGGTTTGTGACACACCTTTACGCGTCTCTCGTTCGCTGCGCTCGCACGAAAGCTATAGCCTAACCTAAAACCAATCCATCTTCCGTTCATTATTCGATATGGTGGCGACATATTTCAAATTTGCGAACGTGTCGGATCGGTTGTGAGTTTGGACTAGATTTTTTCGTGCGAGCGGAGCGAGCGAGCAACGGTCACAATTTCCAAGCTATACATATACCATATATTGTCTTGCATATATTTCGTGCGTGTACCTAATTTTGTCAGCCATTTCGGACATCACGTTGCACTGTACTATGAGGAAACGGTACTAATTATGTGAAACTATTGGTAAACCGTAAACATTTGTCAGAAGGCAATAGGATAAAGACTTCCGGCTCCTCGGGCTGGTGCGAATATATCAATGTCCGTATGTGCCAAACCGATGGTTTGTGACACACCTTTACGCGTCTCTCGCTCGCTGCGCTCGCACGAAAGCTATAGCCTAACCTAAAACCAATCCATCTTCCGTTCATTATTCGATATGGTGGCGACATATTTCAAATTTGCGAACGTGTCGGATCGGTTGTGAGGTTGGACTAGATTTTTTCGAGCGAGCGGTGCGAGCGAGCAACGGTCACAATTTCCAAGCTATACATATACCTTATATTGCCTTCCATATATTTCGTGTTATTACCTAATTTTGTCAGCCATTTCGGACATCACATTGCACTGTTCTATGAGGAAATAGTACTGTTTATGTGAAACTATTCATAAACTGTAAACATGTGTCGGTAGGCAATAGGATAAATACATCCGGCTCCTCGGGCTGGAGCGAATATTTCAATGTCCGTATTTGCCAAACCGTTGGTTTATGACACATCTATACGCGTCTCTCGCTCACGGCGCTCGCTCGAAAACTATAGCCTAACCTAAAACCAATCCATCTTGCGTTCATTATTCGATATGATGGCGACATATTTCAAATTTGCGAACGTGTCGGATCGGTTGTGGGGTTGGACTAGATTTTTACGAGCGAGCGGAGCGAGCGAGCAACGGTCACAATTTCCAAGCTATACATATACCATATATTGTCTTGCATATATTTCGTGCTTGTACCTAATTTTGTCAGCCATTTCGGACATCACATTGCACTGTACTATGAGGAAACGGTACTAATTATGTGAAACTATTGGTAAACCGTAAACATTTGTCAGAAGGCAATAGGATAAAGACTTCCGGCTCCTCGGGCTGGTGCGAATATACCAGTGTCCGTATGTGCCAAACCGATGGTTTGTGACACACCTTTACGCGTCTCTCGTTCGCTGCGCTCGCACGAAAGCTATAGCCTAACCTAAAACCAATCCATCTTCCGTTCATTATTCGATATGGTGGCGACATATTTCAAATTTGCGAACGAGTGGGATCGGTTGTGAGGTTGGACTAGATTTTTACGAGCGAACGGAGCGAGCGAGCAACGGTCACAATTTCCAAGCTATACATATACCTTATATTTCCTTCCATATATTTCGTGTTATTACCTAATTTTGTCAGCCATTTCGGACATCACATTGCACTGTACTATGAGGAAATAGTACTATTTATGTGAAACTATTCATAAACTGTAAACATGTGTCGGTAGGCAGTAGGATAAAGACTTCCGGCTCCTCGGGCTGGTGCGAATATATCAATGTCCGTATGAGCCAAACCGATGGTTTGTGACACACCTTTACGCATCTCTCGTTCGCTGCGCTCGCACGAAAGCTATAGCCTAACCTAAAACCAATCCATCTTCCGTTCATTATTCGATATGGTGGCGACATATTTCAAATTTGCGAACGTGTGGGATCGGTTGTGAGGTTGGACTAGATTTTTACGAGCGAGCGGAGCGAGCGAGCAACGGTCACAATTTCCAAGCTATACATATACCTTATATTGCCTTCCATATATTTCGTGTTATTAACTAATTTTGTCAGCCATTTCGGACATCACATTGCACTGTACTGTGAGGAAATAGTACTATTTATGTGAAACTATTCATAAACTGTAAACATGTGTCGGTAGGCAATAGGATAAATACTTCCGGCTCCTCGGGCTGGTGCGAATATTTCAATGTCCGTATGTGCCAAACCGTTGGTTTATGACACACCTTTACGCGTCTCTCGCTCGCGGCGCTCGCTCGAAAACTATAGCCTATCCTAAAACCAATCCATCTTGCGTTCATTATTCGATATGATGGCGACATGTTTCAAATTTGCGAACGTGTCGGATCGGTTGTGGGGTTGGACTAGGTTTTTACGAGCGAGCGGAGCGAGCGAGCAACGGTCACAATTTCCAAGCTATACATATACCATATATTGTCTTGCATATATTTCGTGCTTGTACCTAATTTTGTCAGCCATTTCGGACATCACGTTGCACTGTACTATGAGGAAACGGTACTAATTATGTGAAACTATTGGTAAACCGTAAACATTTGTCAGAAGGCAATAGGATAAAGACTTGCGGCTCCTCGGGCTGGTGCGAATATATCAATGTCCGTATATGCCAAACCGATGGTTTGTGACACACCTTTACGCGTCTCCCGTTCGCTGCGCTCGCACGAAAGCTATAGCCTAACCTAAAACCAATCCATCTTCCGTTCATTATTCGATATGGTGGCGACATATATCAAATTTGCGAACGTGTCGGATCGGTTGTGAGTTTGGACTAGATTTTTTCGTGCGTGCGGAGCGAGCGAGCAACGGTCACAATTTCCAAGCTATACATATACCATATATTGTCTTGCATATATTTCGTGCGTGTACCTAATTTTGTCAGCCATTTCGGACATCACGTTGCACTGTACTATGAGGAAACGGTACTAATTATGTGAAACTATTGGTAAACCGTAAACATTTGTCAGAAGGCAATAGGATAAAGACTTCCGGCTCCTCGGGCTGGTGCGAATATATCAATGTCCGTATGTGCCAAACCGATGGTTTGTGACACACCTTTACGCGTCTCTCGCTCGCTGCGCTCGCACGAAAGCTATAGCCTAACCTAAAACCAATCCATCTTCCGTTCATTATTCGAAATGGTGGCGACATATTTCAAATTTGCGAACGTGTCGGATCGGTTGTGAGGTTGGACTAGATTTTTTCGAGCGAGCGGAGCGAGCGAACAACGGTCACAATTTCCAAGCTATACATATACCATATATTGTCTTGCATATATTTCGTGCTTGTACCTAATTTTGTCAGCCATTTCGGACATCACGTTGCACTGTACTATGAGGAAACGGTACTAATTATGTGAAACTATTGGTAAACCGTAAACATTTGTCAGAAGGCATTAGGATAAAGACTTCCGGCTCCTCGGGCTGGTGCGAATATATCGATGTCCGTATGAGCCAAACCGATGGTTTGTGACACACCTTTACGCGTCTCTCGTTCGCTGCGCTCGCACGAAAGCTATAGCCTAACCTAAAACCAATCCATCTTCCGTTCATTATTCGATATGGTGGCGACATATTTCAAATTTGCGAACGTGTGGGATCGGTTGTGAGGTTGGACTAGATTTTTACGAGCGAGCGGAGCGAGCGAGCAACGGTCACAATTTCCAAGCTATACATATACCTTATATTGCCTTCCATATATTTCGTGTTATTACCTAATTTTGTCAGCCATTTCGGACATCACATTGCACTGTACTATGAGGAAATAGTACTATTTATGTGAAACTATTCATAAACTGTAAACATGTGTCGGTAGGCAATAGGATAAATACTTCCGGCTCCTCGGGCTGGTGCGAATATTTCAATGTCCGTATGTGCCAAACCGTTGGTTTATGACACACCTTTACGCGTCTCTCGCTCGCGGCGCTCGCTCGAAAACTATAGCCTAACCTAAAACCAATCCATCTTGCGTTCATTATTCGATATGATAGCGACATATTTCAAATTTGCGAACGTGTCGGGTCGGTTGTGGGGTTGGACTAGGTTTTTACGAGCGAGCGGAGCGAGCGAGCAACGGTCACAATTTCCAAGCTATACATATACCATATATTGTCTTGCTTATATTTCGTGCTTGTACCTAATTTTGTCAGCCATTTCGGACATCACGTTGCACTGTACTATGAGGAAACGGTACTAATTATGTGAAACTATTGGTAAACCGTAAACATTTGTCAGAAGGCAATAGGATAAAGACTTCCGGCTCCTCGGGCTGGTGCGAATATATCAATGTCCGCATGTGCCAAACCGATGGTTTGTGACACACCTTTACGCGTCTCTCGTTCGCTGCGCTCGCACGAAAGCTATAGCCTAACCTAAAACCAATCCATCTTCCGTTCATTATTCGATATGGTGGCGACATATTTCAAATTTGCGAACGTGTGGGATCGGTTGTGAGGTTGGACTAGATTTTTACGAGCGAGCGGAGCGAGCGAGCAACGGTCACAATTTCCAAGCTATACATATACCATATATTGTCTTGCATATATTTCGTGCTTGTACCTAATTTTGTCAGCCATTTCGGACATCACGTTGCACTGTACTATGAGGAAACGGTACTAATTATGTTAAACTATTGGTAAACCGTAAACATTTGTCAGAAGGCAATAGGATAAAGACTTCCGGCTCCTCGGGCTGGTGCGAATATATCAATGTCCGTATATGCCAAACCGATGGTTTGTGACACACCTTTACGCGTCTCTCGTTCGCTGCGCTCGCACGAAAGCTATAGCCTAACCTAAAACCAATCCATCTTCCGTTCATTATTCGATATGGTGGCGACATATTTCAAATTTGCGAACGTGTCGGATCGGTTTGAGTTTGGACTAGATTTTTTCGTGCGAGCGGAGCGAGCGAGCAACGGTCACAATTTCAAAGCTATACATATACCTTATATTGCCTTCCATATATTTCGTGTTATTACCTAATTTTGTCAGCCATTTCGGACATCACATTGCACTGTACTATGAGGAAATTGTACTATTTATGTGAAACTATTCATAAACTGTAAACATGTGTCGGTAGGCAATAGGATAAATACTTCCGGCTCCTCGGGCTGGTGCGAATATATCTATGTCCGTATGTGCCAAACCGATGGTTTGGGACACACCTTTACGCGTCTCTCGTTCGCTGCGCTCGCACGAAAGCTATAGCCTAACCTAAAACCAATCCATCTTCCGTTCATTATTCGATATGGTGGCGACATATTTCAAATTTGCGATCGTGTGGGATCGGTTGTGAGGATGGACTAGATTTTTACGAGCGACCGGAGCGAGCGAGCAACGGTCACAATTTCCAAGCTATACATATACCATATATTGTCTTGCATATATTTCGTGCTTGTACCTAATTTTGTCAGCCATTTCGGACATCACGTTGCACTGTACTATGAGGAAATAGTACTATTTATGTGAAACTATTCATAAACTGTAAACATGTGTCGGTAGGCAATAGGATAAATACTTCCGGCTCATCGGGCTGGTGCGAATATTTCAATGTCCGTATGTGCCAAACCGTTGGTTTATGACACACCTTTACGCATCTCTCGCTCGCTGCGCTCGCTCGAAAACTATAGCCTAACCTAAAACCAATCCACCTTGCGTTCATTATTCGATATGATGGCGACATATTACAAATTGGCGAACGTGTCGGATCGGTTGTGAGGTTGGACTAGATTTTTACGAGCGAGCGGAGCGATTGAGCAACGGTCACAATTTCCAAGCTATACATATACCATATATTGCCTTGCATATATTTCGTGTTAGTACCTAATTTTGTCAGCCATTTCGGACATCACATTGCACTGTACTATGAGGAAACGGTACTAATTATGTGAAACTATTGGTAAACCGTAAGCATTTGTCAGAAGGCAATAGGATAAAGACTTCCGGCTCCTCGGGCTGGTGCGAATATTTCAACGTCCGTATGTGCCAAACCGATGGTTTGTGACACACCTTTACGCGTCTCTCGTTCGCTGCGCCCGCACGAAAGCTATAGCCTAACCTAAAACCAATCCATCTTGCGTTCATTATTCGATATGGTGGCGACATATTTCAAATTTGCGAACGTGTCGGATCGGTTGTGAGGTTGGACTAGATTTTCTCGAGCGTGCGGAGCGAGCGAACAACGGTCACAATTTCCAAGCTATACATATACCATATATTGTCTTGCATATATTTCGTGCTTGTACCTAATTTTGTCAGCCATTTCGGACATCACGTTGCACTGTACTATGAGGAAACGGTACTAATTATGAGAAACTATTGGTAAACCGTAAACATTTGTCAGAAGGCATTAGGATAAAGACTTCCGGCTCCTCGGGCTGGTGCGAATATATCAATGTCCGTATGAGCCAAACCGATGGTTTGTGACACACCTTTACGCATCTCTCGTTCGCTGCGCTCGCACGAAAGCTATAGCCTAACCTAAAACCAATCCATCTTCCGTTCATTATTCGATATGGTGGCGACATATTTCAAATTTGCGAACGTGTGGGATCGGTTGTGAGTTTGGACTAGATTTTTACGAGCGAGCGGAGCGAGCGAGCAACGGTCACAATTTCCAAGCTATACATATACCTTATATTGCCTTCCATATATTTCGTGTTATTACCTAATTTTGTCAGCCATTTCGGACATCACATTGCACTGTACTATGAGGAAATAGTACTATTTATGTGAAACTATTCATAAACTGTAAACATGTGTCGGTAGGCAATAGGATAAATACTTCCGGCTCCTCGGGCTGGTGCGAATATTTCAATGTCCGTATGTGCCAAACCGTTGGTTTATGACACACCTTTACGCGTCTCTCGCTCGCGGCGCTCGCTCGAAAACTATAGCCTAACCTAAAACCAATCCATCTTGCGTTCATTATTCGATATGATGGCGACATGTTTCAAATTTGCGAACGTGTCGGATCGGTTGTGGGGTTGGACTAGGTTTTTACGAGCGAGCGGAGCGAGCGAGCAACGGTCACAATTTCCAAGCTATACATATACCATATATTGTCTTGCATATATTTCGTGCTTGTACCTAATTTTGTCAGCCATTTCGGACATCACGTTGCACTGTACTATGAGGAAACGGTACTAATTATGTGAAACTATTGGTAAACCGTAAACATTTGTCAGAAGGCAATAGGATAAAGACTTGCGGCTCCTCGGGCTGGTGCGAATATATCAATGTCTGTATATGCCAAACCGATGGTTTGTGACACACCTTTACGCGTCTCTCGTTCGCTGCGCTCGCACGAAAGCTATAGCCTAACCTAAAACCAATCCATCTTCCGTTCATTATTCGATATGGTGGCGACATATTTCAAATTTGCGAACGTGTCGGATCGGTTGTGAGTTTGGACTAGATTTTTTCGTGCGAGCGGAGCGAGCGAGCAACGGTCACAATTTCCAAGCTATACATATACCATATATTGTCTTGCATATATTTCGTGCGTGTACCTAATTTTGTCAGCCATTTCGGACATCACGTTGCACTGTACTATGAGGAAACGGTACTAATTATGTGAAACTATTGGTAAACCGTAAACATTTGTCAGAAGGCAATAGGATAAAGACTTCCGGCTCCTCGGGCTGGTGCGAATATATCAATGTCCGTATGTGCCAAACCGATGGTTTGTGACACACCTTTACGCGTCTCTCGCTCGCTGCGCTCGCACGAAAGCTATAGCCTAACCTAAAACCAATCCATCTTCCGTTCATTATTCGATATGGTGGCGACATATTTCAAATTTGCGAACGTGTCGGATCGGTTGTGAGGTTGGACTAGATTTTTTCGAGCGAGCGGAGCGAGCGAACAACGGTCACAATTTCCAAGCTATACATATACCATATATTGTCTTGCATATATTTCGTGCTTGTACCTAATTTTGTCAGCCATTTCGGACATCACGTTGCACTGTACTATGAGGAAACGGTACTAATTATGTGAAACTATTGGTAAACCGTAAACATTTGTCAGAAGGCATTAGGATAAAGACTTCCGGCTCCTCGGGCTGGTGCGAATATATCAATGTCCGTATGAGCCAAACCGATGGTTTGTGACACACCTTTACGCATCTCTCGTTCGCTGCGCTCGCACGAAAGCTATAGCCTAACCTAAAACCAATCCATCTTCCGTTCATTATTCGATATGGTGGCGACATATTTCAAATTTGCGAACGTGTGGGATCGGTTGTGAGGTTGGACTAGATTTTTACGAGCGAGCGGAGCGAGCGAGCAACGGTCACAATTTCCAAGCTATACATATACCATATATTGTCTTGCATATATTTCGTGCGTGTACCTAATTTTGTCAGCCATTTCGGACATCACGTTGCACTGTACTATGAGGAAACGGTACTAATTATGTGAAACTATTGGTAAACCGTAAACATTTGTCAGAAGGCAATAGGATAAAGACTTCCGGCTCCTCGGGCTGGTGCGAATATATCAATGTCCGTATGTGCCAAACCGATGGTTTGTGACACACCTTTACGCGTCTCTCGCTCGCTGCGCTCGCACGAAAGCTATAGCCTAACCTAAAACCAATCCATCTTCCGTTCATTATTCGATATGGTGGCGACATATTTCAAATTTGCGAACGTGTCGGATCGGTTGTGAGGTTGGACTAGATTTTTTCGAGCGAGCGGAGCGAGCGAGCAACGGTCACAATTTCCAAGCTATACATATACCTTATATTGCCTTCCATATATTTCGTGTTATTACCTAATTTTGTCAGCCATTTCGGACATCACATTGCACTGTACTATGAGGAAATAGTACTATTTATGTGAAAATATTCATAAACTGTAAACATGTGTCGGTAAGCAATAGGATAAATACTTCCGGCTCCTCGGGCTGGTGCGAATATTTCAATGTCCGTATGTGCCAAACCGTTGGTTTATGACACACCTTTACGCGTCTCTCGCTCGCGGCGCTCGCTCGAAAACTATAGCCTAACATAAAACCAATCCATCTTGCGTTCATTATTCGATATGATGGCGACATATTTCAAATTTGCGAACGTGTCGGATCGGTTGTGGGGTTGGACTAGATTTTTACGAGCGAGCTGAGCGAGCGAGCAACGGTCACAATTTCCAAGCTATACATATACCATATATTGTCTTGCATATATTTCGTGCTTGTACCTAATTTTGTCAGCCATTTCGGACATCACATTGCACTGTACTATGAGGAAATAGTACTGTTTATGTGAAACTATTCATAAACTGTAAACATGTGTCGGTAGGCAATAGGATAAATACATCCGGCTCCTCGGGCTGGAGCGAATATTTCAATGTCCGTATTTGCCAAACCGTTGGTTTATGACACATCTATACGCGTCTCTCGCTCACGGCGCTCGCTCGAAAACTATAGCCTAACCTAAAACCAATCCACCTTGCGTTCATTATTCGATATGATGGCGACATATTTCAAATTTGCGATCGTGTCGGATCGGTTGTGGGGTTGGACTTGATTTTTACGAGCGAGCGGAGCGAGCGAGCAACGGTCACAATTTCCAAGCTATACATATACCATATATTGTCTTGCATATATTTCGTGCTTGTACCTAATTTTGTCAGCCATTTCGGACATCACATTGCACTGTACTATGAGGAAACGGTACTAATTATGTGAAACTATTGGTAAACCGTAAACATTTGTCAGAAGGCAATAGGATAAAGACTTCCGGCTCCTCGGGCTGGTGCGAATATACCAGTGTCCGTATGTGCCAAACCGATGGTTTGTGACAAACCTTTACGCGTCTCTCGTTCGCTGCGCTCGCACGAAAGCTATAGCCTAATCTAAAACCAATCCATCTTCCGTTCATTATTCGATATGGTGGCGACATATTTCAAATTTGCGAACGAGTGGGATCGGTTGTGAGGTTGGACTAGATTTTTACGAGCGAACGGAGCGAGCGAGCAACGGTCACAATTTCCAAGCTATACATATACCTTATATTTCCTTCCATATATTTCGTGTTACTACCTAATTTTGTCAGCCATTTCGGACATCACATTGCACTGTACTATCAGGAAATTGTACTATTTATGTGAAACTATTCATAAACTGTAAACATGTGTCGGTAGGCAATAGGATAAATACTTCCGGCTCCTCGGGCTGGTGCGAATATATCTATGTCCGTATGTGCCAAACCGATGGTTTGTGACACACCTTTACGCGTCTCTCGTTCGCTGCGCTCGCACGAAAGCTATAGCCTAACCTAAAACCAATCCATCTTCCGTTCATTATTCGATATGGTGGCGACATATTTCAAATTTGCGAACGTGTGGGATCGGTTGTGAGGTTGGACTAGATTTTTACGAGCGACCGGAGCGAGCGAGCAACGGTCACAATTTCCAAGCTATACATATACCATATATTGTCTTGCTTATATTTCGTGCTTGTACCTAATTTTGTCAGCCATTTCGGACATCACGTTGCACTGTACTATGAGGAAACGGTACTAATTATGTGAAACTATTGGTAAACCGTAAACATTTGTCAGAAGGCAATAGGATAAAGACTTCCGGCTCCTCGGGCTGGTGCGAATATATCAATGTCCGCATGTGCCAAACCGATGGTTTGTGACACACCTTTACGCGTCTCTCGTTCGCTGCGCCCGCACGAAAGCTATAGCCTAACCTAAAACCAATCAATCTTCCGTTCATTATTCGATATGGTGGCGACATATTTCAAATTTGCGAACGTGTGGGATCGGTTGTGAGGTTGGACTAGATTTTTACGAGCGAACGGAGCGAGCGAGCAACGGTCACAATTTCCAAGCTATACATATACCTTATATTGCCTTCCATATATTTCGTGTTATTACCTAATTTTGTCAGCCATTTCGGACATCACATTGCACTGTACTATAAGGAAATTGTACTATTTATGTAAAACTATTCATAAACTGTAAACATGTGTCGGTAGGCAATAGGATAAATACTTCCGGCTCCTCGGGCTGGTGCGAATATATCTATGTCCGTATGTGCCAAACCGATGGTTTGTGACACACCTTTACGCGTCTCTCGTTCGCTGCGCTCGCACGAAAGCTATAGCCTAACCTAAAACCAATCCATCTTCCGTTCATTATTCGATATGGTGGCGACATATTTCAAATTTGCGAACGTGTGGGATCGGTTGTGAGGTTGGACTAGATTTTTACGAGCGAGCGGAGCGAGCGAGCAACGGTCACAATTTCCAAGCTATACATATACCTTATATTGCCTTCCATATATTTCGTGTTATTACCTAATTTTGTCAGCCATTTCGGACATCACATTGCACTGTACTATGAGGAAATAGTACTATTTATGTGAAACTATTCATAAACTCTAAACATGTGTCGGTAGGCAATAGGATAAATACTTCCGGCTCCTCGGGCTGGTGCGAATATTTCAATGTCCGTATGTGCCAAACCGTTGGTTTATGACACACCTATACGCGTCTCTCGCTCGCGGAGCTCGCTCGAAAACTATAGCCTAACCTAAAACCAATCCATCTTGCGTTCATTATTCGATATGATGGCGACATGTTTCAAATTTGCGAACGTGTCGGATCGGTTGTGGGGTTGGACTAGATTTTTAAGAGCGAGCGGAGCGAGCGAGCAACGGTCACAATTTCCAAGCTATACATATACCATATATTGTCTTGCATATATTTCGTGCTTGTACCTAATTTTGTCAGCCATTTCGGACATCACGTTGCACTGTACTATGAGGAAACGGTACTAATTATGTGAAACTATTGGTAAACCGTAAACATTTGTCAGAAGGCAATAGGATAAAGACTTCCGGCTCCTCGGGCTGGTGCGAATATATCAATGTCCGTATGTGCCAAACCGATGGTTTGTGACACACCTTTACGCGTCTCTCGTTCGCTGCGCTCGCACGAAAGCTATAGCCTAACCTAAAACCAATCCATCTTCCGTTCATTATTCGATATGGTGGCGACATATTTCAAATTTGCGAACGTGTCGGATCGGTTGTGGGGTTGGACTAGATTATTACGAGCGAGCGGAGCGAGCGAGCAACGGTCACAATTTCCAAGCTATACATATACCATATATTGTCTTGCATATATTTCGTGCTTGTACCTAATTTTGTCAGCTATTTCGGACATCACGTTGCACTGTACTATGAGGAAACGGTACTAATTATGTGAAACTATTGGTAAACCGTAAACATTTGTCAGAAGGCAATAGGATAAAGACTTCCGGCTCCTCGGGCTGGTGCGAATATATCAATGTCCGTATGTGCCAAACCGATGGTTTGTGACACACCTTTACGCGTCTCTCGTTCGCTGCGCTCGCACGAAAGCTATAGCCTAACCTAAAACCAATCATTCTTCCGTTCATTATTCGATATGGTGGCGACATATTTCAAATTTGCGAACGTGTGGGATCGGTTGTGAGGTTGGACTAGATTTTTACGAGCGACCGGAGCGAGCGAGCAACGGTCACAATTTCCAAGCTATACATATACCTTATATTGCCTTCCATATATTTCGTGTTATTACCTAATTTTGTCAGCCATTTCGGACATCACATTGCACTGTACTATGAGGAAATAGTACTATTTATGTGAAACTATTCATAAACTGTAAACATGTGTCGGTAGGCAATAGGATAAATACTTCCGGCTCCTCGGGCTGGTGCGAATATTTCAATGTCCGTATGTGCCAAACCGTTGGTTTATGACACACCTTTACGCGTCTCTCGCTCGCGGCGCTCGCTCGAAAACTATAGCCTAACCTAAAACCAATCCATCTTGCGTTCATTATTCGATATGTTGGCGACATGTTTCAAATTTGCGAACGTGTCGGATCGGTTGTGGGGTTGGACTAGATTTTTAAGAGCGAGCGGAGCGAGCGAGCAACGGTCACAATTTCCAAGCTATACATATACCATATATTGTCTTGCATATATTTCGTGCTTGTACCTAATTTTGTCAGCCATTTCGGACATCACGTTGCACTGTACTATGAGGAAACGGTACTAATTATGTGAAACTATTGGTAAACCGTAAACATTTGTCAGAAGGCAATAGGATAAAGACTTCCGGCTCCTCGGGCTGGTGCGAATATATCAATGTCCGTATGTGCCAAACCGATGGTTTGTGACACACCTTTACGCGTCTCTCGTTCGCTGCGCTCGCACGAAAGCTATAGCCTAACCTAAAACCAATCCATCTTCCGTTCATTATTCGATATGGTGGCGACATATTTCAAATTTGCGAACGTGTCGGATCGGTTGTGGGGTTGGACTAGATTATTACGAGCGAGCGGAGCGAGCGAGCAACGGTCACAATTTCCAAGCTATACATATACCATATATTGTCTTGCATATATTTCGTGCTTGTACCTAATTTTGTCAGCTATTTCGGACATCACGTTGCACTGTACTATGAGGAAACGGTACTAATTATGTGAAACTATTGGTAAACCGTAAACATTTGTCAGAAGGCAATAGGATAAAGACTTCCGGCTCCTCGGGCTGGTGCGAATATATCAATGTCCGTATGTGCCAAACCGATGGTTTGTGACACACCTTTACGCGTCTCTCGTTCGCTGCGCTCGCACGAAAGCTATAGCCTAACCTAAAACCAATCATTCTTCCGTTCATTATTCGATATGGTGGCGACATATTTCAAATTTGCGAACGTGTGGGATCGGTTGTGAGGTTGGACTAGATTTTTACGAGCGACCGGAGCGAGGCGAGCAACGGTCACAATTTCCAAGCTATACATATACCTTATATTGCCTTCCATATATTTCGTGTTATTACCTAATTTTGTCAGCCATTTCGGACATCACATTGCACTGTACTATGAGGAAATAGTACTATTTATGTGAAACTATTCATAAACTGTAAACATGTGTCGGTAGGCAATAGGATAAATACTTCCGGCTCCTCGGGCTGGTGCGAATATTTCAATGTCCGTATGTGCCAAACCGTTGGTTTATGACACACCTTTACGCGTCTCTCGCTCGCGGCGCTCGCTCGAAAACTATAGCCTAACCTAAAACCAATCCATCTTGCGTTCATTATTCGATATGTTGGCGACATGTTTCAAATTTGCGAACGTGTCGGATCGGTTGTGGGGTTGGACTAGATTTTTAAGAGCGAGCGGAGCGAGCGAGCAACGGTCACAATTTCCAAGCTATACATATACCATATATTGTCTTGCATATATTTCGTGCTTGTACCTAATTTTGTCAGCCATTTCGGACATCACGTTGCACTGTACTATGAGGAAACGGTACTAATTATGTGAAACTATTGGTAAACCGTAAACATTTGTCAGAAGGCAATAGGATAAAGACTTCCGGCTCCTCGGGCTGGTGCGAATATATCAATGTCCGTATGTGCCAAACCGATGGTTTGTGACACACCTTTACGCGTCTCTCGTTCGCTGCGCTCGCACGAAAGCTATAGCCTAACCTAAAACCAATCCATCTTCCGTTCATTATTCGATATGGTGGCGACATATTTCAAATTTGCGAACGTGTGGGATCGGTTGTGAGGTTGGACTAGATTTTTACGAGCGAGCGGAGCGAGCGAGCAACGGTCACAATTTCCAAGCTATACATATACCTTATATTGCCTTCCATATATTTCGTGTTATTACCTAATTTTGTCAGCCATTTCGGACATCACATTGCACTGTACTATGAGGAAATAGTACTATTTATGTGAAACTATTCATAAACTCTAAACATGTGTCGGTAGGCAATAGGATAAATACTTCCGGCTCCTCGGGCTGGTGCGAATATTTCAATGTCCGTATGTGCCAAACCGTTGGTTTATGACACACCTATACGCGTCTCTCGCTCGCGGCGCTCGCTCGAAAACTATAGCCTAACCTAAAACCAATCCATCTTGCGTTCATTACTCGATATGATGGCGACATGTTTCAAATTTGCGAACGTGTCGGATCGGTTGTGGGGTTGGACTAGATTTTTAAGAGCGAGCGGAGCGAGCGAGCAACGGTCACAATTTCCAAGCTATACATATACCATATATTGTCTTGCATATATTTCGTGCTTGTACCTAATTTTGTCAGCCATTTCGGACATCACGTTGCACTGTACTATGAGGAAACGGTACTAATTATGTGAAACTATTGGTAAACCGTAAACATTTGTCAGAAGGCAATAGGATAAAGACTTCCGGCTCCTCGGGCTGGTGCGAATATATCAATGTCCGTATGTGCCAAACCGATGGTTTGTGACACACCTTTACGCGTCTCTCGTTCGCTGCGCTCGCACGAAAGCTATAGCCTAACCTAAAACCAATCCATCTTCCGTTCATTATTCGATATGGGTGGCGACATATTTCAACTTTGCGAACGTGTGGGATCGGTTGTGAGGTTGGACTAGATTTTTACGAGCGAGCGGAGCGAGCGAGCAACGGTCACAATTTCCAAGCTATACATATACCATATATTGTCTTGCTTATATTTCGTGCTTGTACCTAATTTTGTCAGCCATTTCGGTCATCACGTTGTACTGTACTATGAGGAAACGGTACTAATTATGTGAAACTATTGGTAAACCGTAAACATTTGTCAGAAGGCAATAGGATAAAGACTCTCGGGCTGGTGCGAATATATCAATGTCCGTATGTGCCAAACCGATGGTTTGTGACACACCTTTACGCATCTCTCGTTCGCTGCGCTCGCACGAATGCTATAGCCTAACCTAAAACCAATCCATCTTCCGTTCATTATTCGATATGGTGGCGACATATTTCAAATTTGCGAACGTGTGGGATCGGTTGTGAGGTTGGACTAGATTTTTACGAGCGACCGGAGCGAGCGAGCAACGGTCACAATTTCCAAGCTATACATATACCTTATATTGCCTTCCATATATTTCGTGTTATTACCTAATTTTGTCAGCCATTTCGGACATCACGTTGCACTGTACTATGAGGAAACGGTACTAATTATGTGAAACTATTGGTGAACCGTAAACATTTGTCAGAAGGCAATAGGATAAAGACTTCCGGCTCCTCGGGCTGGTGCGAATATATCAATGTCCGTATGTGCCAAACCGATGGTTTGTGACACACCTTTACGCGTCTCTCGTTCGCTGCGCTCGCACGAAAGCTATAGCCTAACCTAAAACCAATCCATCTTCCGTTCATTATTCGATATGGTGGCGACATATTTCAACTTTGCGAACGTGTGGGATCGGTTGTGAGGTTGGACTAGATTTTTACGAGCGAGCGGAGGCGAGCGAGCAACGGTCACAATTTCCAAGCTATACATATACCATATATTGTCTTGCTTATATTTCGTGCTTGTACCTAATTTTGTCAGCCATTTCGGTCATCACGTTGTACTGTACTATGAGGAAACGGTACTAATTATGTGAAACTATTGGTAAACCGTAAACATTTGTCAGAAGGCAATAGGATAAAGACTTCCGGCTCCTCGGGCTGGTGCGAATATATCAATGTCCGTATGTGCCAAACCGATGGTTTGTGACACACCTTTACGCATCTCTCGTTCGCTGCGCTCGCACGAATGCTATAGCCTAACCTAAAACCAATCCATCTTCCGTTCATTATTCGATATGGTGGCGACATATTTCAAATTTGCGAACGTGTGGGATCGGTTGTGAGGTTGGACTAGATTTTTACGAGCGAGCGGAGCGAGCGAGCAACGGTCACAATTTCCAAGCTATACATATACATTATATTGCCTTCCATATATTTCGTGTTATTACCTAATTTTGTCAGCCATTTCGGACATCACATTGCACTGTACTATGAGGAAATAGTACTATTTATGTGAAACTATTCATAAACTCTAAACATGTGTCGTTAGGCAATAGGATAAATACTTCCGGCTCCTCGGGCTGGTGCGAATATTTCAATGTCCGTATGTGCCAAACCGTTGGTTTATGACACACCTATACGCCTCTCTCGCTCGCGGCGCTCGCTCGAAAACTATAGCCTAACATAAAACCAATCCATCTTGCGTTCAATATTCGATATGATGGCGACATATTTCAAATTTGCGAACGTGTCGGATCGGTTGTGGGGTTGGACTAGATTTTTACGAGCGAGCGGAGCGAGCGAGCAACGGTCACAATTTCCAAGCTATACATATACCATATATTTTCTTGCATATATTTCGTGCTTGTACCTAATTTTGTCAGCTATTTCGGACATCACGTTGCACTGTACTATGAGGGAAACGGTACTAATTATGTGAAACTATTGGTAAACCGTAAACATTTGTCAGAAGGCAATAGGATAAATACTTCCGGCTCCTCGGGCTGGTGCGAATATATCAATGTCCGTATGTGCCAAACCGATGGTTTGTGACACACCTTTACGCGTCTCTCGTTCGCTGCGCTCGCACGAAAGCTATAGCCTAACCTAAAACCAATCCATCTTCCGTTCATTATTCGATATGGTGGCGACATATTTCAAATTTGCGAACGTGTGGGATCGGTTGTGAGGTTGGACTAGATTTTTTACGAGCGAGCGGAGCGAGCGAGCAACGGTCACAATTTCCAAGCTATACATATACCTTATATTGCCTTCCATATATTTCGTGTTATTACCTAATTTTGTCAGCCATTTCGGACATCACATTGCACTGTACTATGAGGAAATAGTACTATTTATGTGAAACTATTCATAAACTCTAAACATGTGTCGTTAGGCAATAGGATAAATACTTCCGGCTCCTCGGGCTGGTGCGAATATTTCAATGTCCGTATGTGCCAAACCGTTGGTTTATGACACACCTATACGCGTCTCTCGCTCGCGGCGCTCGCTCGAAAACTATAGCCTAACCTAAAACCAATCCATCTTGCGTTCATTATTCGATATGATGGCGACATGTTTCAAATTTGCGAACGTGTGGGATCGGTTGTGAGGTTGGACTAGATTTTTACGAGCGAGCGGAGCGAGCGAGCAACGGTCACAATTTCCAAGCTATACATATACCTTATATTGCCTTCCATATATTTCGTGTTATTACCTAATTTTGTCAGCCATTTCGGACATCACATTGCACTGTACTATGAGGAAATAGTACTATTTATGTGAAACTATTCATAAACTCTAAACATGTGTCGGTAGGCAATAGGATAAATACTTCCGGCTCCTCGGGCTGGTGCGAATATTTCAATGTCCGTATGTGCCAAACCGTTGGTTTATGACACACCTATACGCGTCTCTCGCTCGCGGCGCTCGCTCGAAAACTATAGCCTAACCTAAAACCAATCCATCTTGCGTTCATTATTCGATATGATGGCGACATGTTTCAAATTTGCGAACGTGTCGGATCGGTTGTGGGGTTGGACTAGATTTTTACGAGCGAGCGGAGCGAGCGAGCAACGGTCACAATTTCCAAGCTATACATATACCATATATTGTCTTGCATATATTTCGTGCTTGTACCTAATTTTGTCAGCCATTTCGGACATCACGTTGCACTGTACTATGAGGAAACGGTACTAATTATGTGAAACTATTGGTAAACCGTAAACATTTGTCAGAAGGCAATAGGATAAAGACTTCCGGCTCCTCGGGCTGGTGCGAATATATCAATGTCCGTATGTGCCAAACCGATGGTTTGTGACACACCTTTACGCGTCTCTCGTTCGCTGCGCTCGCACGAAAGCTATATCCTAACCTAAAACCAATCCATCTTCCGTTCATTATTCGATATGGTGGCGACATATTTCAACTTTGCGAACGTGTGGGATCGGTTGTGAGGTTGGACTAGATTTTTACGAGCGAGCGGAGCGAGCGAGCAACGGTCACAATTTCCAAGCTATACATATACCATATATTGTCTTGCTTATATTTCGTGCTTGTACCTAATTTTATCAGCCATTTCGGTCATCACGTTGCACTGTACTATGAGGAAACGGTACTAATTATGTGAAACTATTGGTAAACCGTAAACATTTGTCAGAAGGCAATAGGATAAAGACTTCCGGCTCCTCGGGCTGGTGCGAATATATCAACGTCCGTATGTGCCAAACCGATGGTTTGTGACACACCTTTACGCATCTCTCGTTCGCTGCGCTCGCACGAATGCTATAGCCTAACCTAAAACCAATCCATCTTCCGTTCATTATTCGAGATGGTGGCGACATATTTCAAATTTGCGAACGTGTGGGATCGGTTGTGAGGTTGGACTAGATTTTTACGAGCGACCGGAGCGAGCGAGCAACGGTCACAATTTCCAAGCTATACATATACCTTATATTGCCTTCCATATATTTCGTGTTATTACCTAATTTTGTCAGCCATTTCGGACATCACATTGCACTGTACTATGAGGAAATAGTACTATTTATGTGAAACTATTCATAAACTGTAAACATGTGTCGGTAGGCAATAGGATAAATACTTCCGGCTCCTCGGGCTGGTGCGAATATTTCAATGTCCGTATGTGCCAAACCGTTGGTTTATGACACACCTTTACGCGTCCCTCGCACGCGGCGCTCGCTCGAAAACTATAGCCTAACCTAAAACCAATCCATCTTGCTTTCATTATTCGATATGATGGCGACATATTTCAAATTTGCGAACGTGTCGGATCGGTTGTGGGGTTGGACTAGATTTTTACGAGCGAGCGGAGCGAGCGAGCAACGGTCACAATTTCCAAGCTATACATATACCATATATTGTCTTGCATATATTTCGTGCTTGTACCTAATTTTGTCAGCTATTTCGGACATCACGTTGCACTGTACTATGAGGAAACGGTACTAATTATGTGAAACTATTGGTAAACCGTAAACATTTGTCAGAAGGCAATAGGATAAATACTTCCGGCTCCTCGGGCTGGTGCGAATATATCAATGTCCGTATGTGCCAAACCGATGGTTTGTGACACACCTTTACGCGTCTCTCGTTCGCTGCGCTCGCACGAAAGCTATAGCCTAACCTAAAACCAATCCATCTTCCGTTCATTATTCGATATGGTGGCGACATATTTCAAATTTGCGAACGTGTGGGATCGGTTGTGAGGTTGGACTAGATTTTTACGAGCGAGCGGAGCGAGCGAGCAACGGTCACAATTTCCAAGCTATACATATACCTTATATTGCCTTCCATATATTTCGTGTTATTACCTAATTTTGTCAGCC
Organism: Bombus affinis; assembly: GCF_024516045.1. Classification (NCBI taxonomy): domain Eukaryota; kingdom Metazoa; phylum Arthropoda; class Insecta; order Hymenoptera; family Apidae; genus Bombus; species Bombus affinis. The sequence goes on along the minus strand of NW_026108882.1, from coordinate 142,019 downwards.
ATTTCGGACATCACATTGCACTGTACTATGAGGAAATAGTACTATTTATGTGAAACTATTCATAAACTCTAAACATGTGTCGTTAGGCAATAGGATAAATACTTCCGGCTCCTCGGGCTGGTGCGAATATTTCAATGTCCGTATGTGCCAAACCGTTGGTTTATGACACACCTATACGCGTCTCTCGCTCGCGGCGCTCGCTCGAAAACTATAGCCTAACCTAAAACCAATCCATCTTGCGTTCATTATTCGATATGATGGCGACATGTTTCAAATTTGCGAACGTGTCGGATCGGTTGTGGGGTTGGACTAGATTTTTACGAGCGAGCGGAGCGAGCGAGCAACGGTCACAATTTCCAAGCTATACATATACCATATATTGTCTTGCATATATTTCGTGCTTGTACCTAATTTTGTCAGCCATTTCGGACATCACGTTGCACTGTACTATGAGGAAACGGTACTAATTATGTGAAACTATTGGTAAACCGTAAACATTTGTCAGCAGGCAATAGGATAAAGACTTCCGGCTCCTCGGGCTGGTGCGAATATATCAATGTCCGTATGTGCCAAACCGATGGTTTGTGACACACCTTTACGCATCTCTCGTTCGCTGCGCTCGCACGAATGCTATAGCCTAACCTAAAACCAATCCATCTTCCGTTCATTATTCGATATGGTGGCGACATATTTCAACTTTGCGAACGTGTGGGATCGGTTGTGAGGTTGGACTAGATTTTTACGAGCGAGCGGAGCGAGCGAGCAACGGTCACAATTTCCAAGCTATACATATACCTTATATTGCCTTCCATATATTTCGTGTTATTACCTAATTTTGTCAGCCATTTCGGACATCACATTGCACTGTACTATGAGGAAATAGTACTATTTATGTGAAACTATTCATAAACTGTAAACATGTGTCGGTAGGAAATAGGATAAATACATCCGGCTCCTCGGGCTGGTGCGAATATTTCAATGTCCGTATGTGCCAAACCGTTGGTTTATGGCACACCTATACGCGTCTCTCGCTCGCTGCGCTCGCTCGAAAACTATAGCCTACCCTAAAACCAATCCATCTTGCGTTCATTATTCGATATGATGGCGACATATTTCAAATTTGCGAACGTGTCGGATCGGTTGTGGGGTTGGACTAGATTTTTACGAGCGAACGGAGCGAGCGAGCAACGGTCACAATTTCCAAGCTATACATATACCTTATATTGCCTTCCATATATTTCGTGTTATTACCTAATTTTGTCAGCCATTTCGGACATCACATTGCACTGTACTATAAGGAAATTGTACTATTTATGTGAAACTATTCATAAACTGTAAACATGTGTCGGTAGGCAATAGGATAAATACTTCCGGCTCCTCGGGCTGGTGCGAATATATCTATGTCCGTATGTGCCAAACCGATGGTTTGTGACACACCTTTACGCGTCTCTCGTTCGCTGCGCTCGCACGAAAGCTATAGCCTAAGCTAAAACCAATCCATCTTCCGTTCATTATTCGATATGGTGGCGACATATTTCAAATTTGCGAACGTGTGGGATCGGTTGTGAGGTTGGACTAGATTTTTACGAGCGACCGGAGCGAGCGAGCAACGGTCACAATTTCCAAGCTATACATATACCTTATGTTGCCTTCCATATATTTCGTGTTATTACCTAATTTTGTCAGCCATTTCGGACATCACATTGCACTGTACTATCTGGAAATAGTACTATTTATGTGAAACTATTCATAAACTCTAAACATGTGTCGGTAGGCAATAGGATAAATACTTCCGGCTCCTCGGGCTGGTGCGAATATTTCAATGTCCGTATGTGCCAAACCGTTGGTTTATGACACACCTATACGCGTCTCTCGCTCGCGGCGCTCGCACGAAAGCTATAGCCTAACCTAAAACCAATCCATCTTCCGTTCATTATTCGATATGGTGGCGACATATTTCAACTTTGCGAACGTGTGGGATCGGTTGTGAGGTTGGACTAGATTTTTACGAGCGAGCGGAGCGAGCGAGCAACGGTCACAATTTCCAAGCTATACATATACCATATATTGTCTTGCTTATATTTCGTGCTTGTACCTAATTTTGTCAGCCATTTCGGTCATCACGTTGCACTGTACTATGAGGAAACGGTACTAATTATGTGAAACTATTGGTAAACCGTAAACATTTGTCAGAAGGCAATAGGATAAAGACTTCCGGCTCCTCGGGCTGGTGCGAATATATCAATGTCCGTATGTGCCAAACCGATGGTTTGTGACACACCTTTACGCATCTCTCATTCGCTGCGCTCGCACGAATGCTATAGCCTAACCTAAAACCAATCCATCTTCCGTTCATTATTCGATATGGTGGCGACATATTTCAAATTTGCGAACGTGTGGGATCGGTTGTGAGGTTGGACTAGATTTTTATGAGCGACCGGAGCGAGCGAGCAACGGTCACAATTTCCAAGCTACACATATACCTTATATTGCCTTCCATATATTTCGTGTTATTACCTAATTTTGTCAGCCATTTCGGACATCACATTGCACTGTACTATGAGGAAATAGTACTATTTATGTGAAACTATTCATAAACTGTAAACATGTGTCGGTAGGCAATAGGATAAATACTTCCGGCTCCTCGGGCTGGTGCGAATATTTCAATGTCCGTATGTGCCAAACCGTTGGTTTATGACACACCTTTACGCGTCTCTCGCTCGCGGCGCTCGCTCGAAAACTATAGCCTAACCTAAAACCAATCCATCTTGCGTTCATTATTCGATATGATGGCGGCATATTTCAAATTTGCGAACGTGTCGGATCGGTTGTGGTGTTGGACTAGATTTTTACGAGCGAGCGGAGCGAGCGAGCAACGGTCACAATTTCCAAGCTATACATATACCATATATTGTCTTGCATATATTTCGTGCTTGTACCTAATTTTGTCAGCTATTTCGGACATCACGTTGCACTGTACTATGAGGAAACGGTACTAATTATGTGAAACTATTGGTAAACCGTAAACATTTGTCAGAAGGCAATAGGATAAATACTTCCGGCTCCTCGGGCTGGTGCGAATATATCAATGTCCGTATGTGCCAAACCGATGGTTTGTGACACACCTTTACGCGTCTCTCGTTCGCTGCGCTCGCACGAAAGCTATAGCCTAACCTAAAACCAATCCATCTTCCGTTCATTATTCGATATGGTGGCGACATATTTCAAATTTGCGAACGTGTGGGATCGGTTGTGAGGTTGGACTAGATTTTTACGAGCGAGCGGAGCGAGCGAGCAACGGTCACAATTTCCAAGCTATACATATACCTTATATTGCCTTCCATATATTTCGTGTTATTACCTAATTTTGTCAGCCATTTCGGACATCACATTGCACTGTACTATGAGGAAATAGTACTATTTATGTGAAACTATTCATAAACTGTAAACATGTGTCGGTAGGCAATAGGATAAATACTTCCGGCTCCTCGGGCTGGTGCGAATATTTCAATGTCCGTATGTGCCAAACCGTTGGTTTATGACACACCTTTACGCGTCTCTCGCTCGCGGCGCTCGCTCGAAAACTATAGCCTAACCTAAAACCAATCCATCTTGCGTTCATTATTCGATATGATGGCGACATATTTCAAATTTGCGAACGTGTCGGATCGGTTGTGGGGTTGGACTAGATTTTTACGAGCGAGCGGAGCGAGCGAGCAACGGTCACAATTTCCAAGCTATACATATACCATATATTGTCTTGCATATATTTCGTGCTTGTACCTAATTTTGTCAGCTATTTCGGACATCACGTTGCACTGTACTATGAGGAAACGGTACTAATTATGTGAAACTATTGGTAAACCGTAAACATTTGTCAGAAGGCAATAGGATAAATACTTCCGGCTCCTCGGGCTGGTGCGAATATATCAATGTCCGTATGTGCCAAACCGATGGTTTGTGACACACCTTTACGCGTCTCTCGTTCGCTGCGCTCGCACGAAAGCTATAGCCTAACCTAAAACCAATCCATCTTCCGTTCATTATTCGATATGGTGGCGACATATTTCAAATTTGCGAACGTGTGGGATCGGTTGTGAGGTTGGACTAGATTTTTACGAGCGAGCGGAGCGAGCGAGCAACGGTCACAATTTCCAAGCTATACATATACCTTATATTGCCTTCCATATATTTCGTGTTATTACCTAATTTTGTCAGCCATTTCGGACATCACATTGCACTGTACTATGAGGAAATAGTACTATTTATGTGAAACTATTCATAAACTCTAAACATGTGTCGTTAGGCAATAGGATAAATACTTCCGGCTCCTCGGGCTGGTGCGAATATTTCAATGTCCGTATGTGCCAAACCGTTGGTTTATGACACACCTATACGCGTCTCTCGCTCGCGGCGCTCGCTCGAAAACTATAGCCTAACCTAAAACCAATCCATCTTGCGTTCATTATTCGATATGATGGCGACATGTTTCAAATTTGCGAACGTGTCGGATCGGTTGTGGGGTTGGACTAGATTTTTACGAGCGAGCGGAGCGAGCGAGCAACGGTCACAATTTCCAAGCTATACATATACCATATATTGTCTTGCATATATTTCGTGCTTGTACCTAATTTTGTCAGCCATTTCGGACATCACGTTGCACTGTACTATGAGGAAACGGTACTAATTATGTGAAACTATTGGTAAACCGTAAACATTTGTCAGCAGGCAATAGGATAAAGACTTCCGGCTCCATACTTCCGGCTCCTCGGGCTGGTGCGAATATTTCAATGTCCGTATGTGCCAAACCGTTGGTTTATGACACACCTTTACGCGTCTCTCGCTCGCGGCGCTCGCTCGAAAACTATAGCCTAACCTAAAACCAATCCATCTTGCGTTCATTATTCGATATGATGGCGGCATATTTCAAATTTGCGAACGTGTCGGATCGGTTGTGGTGTTGGACTAGATTTTTACGAGCGAGCGGAGCGAGCGAGCAACGGTCACAATTTCCAAGCTATACATATACCATATATTGTCTTGCATATATTTCGTGCTTGTACCTAATTTTGTCAGCTATTTCGGACATCACGTTGCACTGTACTATGAGGAAACGGTACTAATTATGTGAAACTATTGGTAAACCGTAAACATTTGTCAGAAGGCAATAGGATAAATACTTCCGGCTCCTCGGGCTGGTGCGAATATATCAATGTCCGTATGTGCCAAACCGATGGTTTGTGACACACCTTTACGCGTCTCTCGTTCGCTGCGCTCGCACGAAAGCTATAGCCTAACCTAAAACCAATCCATCTTCCGTTCATTATTCGATATGGTGGCGACATATTTCAAATTTGCGAACGTGTGGGATCGGTTGTGAGGTTGGACTAGATTTTTACGAGCGAGCGGAGCGAGCGAGCAACGGTCACAATTTCCAAGCTATACATATACCTTATATTGCCTTCCATATATTTCGTGTTATTACCTAATTTTGTCAGCCATTTCGGACATCACATTGCACTGTACTATGAGGAAATAGTACTATTTATGTGAAACTATTCATAAACTGTAAACATGTGTCGGTAGGCAATAGGATAAATACTTCCGGCTCCTCGGGCTGGTGCGAATATTTCAATGTCCGTATGTGCCAAACCGTTGGTTTATGACACACCTTTACGCGTCTCTCGCTCGCGGCGCTCGCTCGAAAACTATAGCCTAACCTAAAACCAATCCATCTTGCGTTCATTATTCGATATGATGGCGACATATTTCAAATTTGCGAACGTGTCGGATCGGTTGTGGGGTTGGACTAGATTTTTACGAGCGAGCGGAGCGAGCGAGCAACGGTCACAATTTCCAAGCTATACATATACCATATATTGTCTTGCATATATTTCGTGCTTGTACCTAATTTTGTCAGCTATTTCGGACATCACGTTGCACTGTACTATGAGGAAACGGTACTAATTATGTGAAACTATTGGTAAACCGTAAACATTTGTCAGAAGGCAATAGGATAAATACTTCCGGCTCCTCGGGCTGGTGCGAATATATCAATGTCCGTATGTGCCAAACCGATGGTTTGTGACACACCTTTACGCGTCTATCGTTCGCTGCGCTCGCACGAAAGCTATAGCCTAACCTAAAACCAATCCATCTTCCGTTCATTATTCGATATGGTGGCGACATATTTCAAATTTGCGAACGTGTGGGATCGGTTGTGAGGTTGGACTAGATTTTTACGAGCGAGCGGAGCGAGCGAGCAACGGTCACAATTTCCAAGCTATACATATACCTTATATTGCCTTCCATATATTTCGTGTTATTACCTAATTTTGTCAGCCATTTCGGACATCACATTGCACTGTACTATGAGGAAATAGTACTATTTATGTGAAACTATTCATAAACTCTAAACATGTGTCGTTAGGCAATAGGATAAATACTTCCGGCTCCTCGGGCTGGTGCGAATATTTCAATGTCCGTATGTGCCAAACCGTTGGTTTATGACACACCTATACGCGTCTCTCGCTCGCGGCGCTCGCTCGAAAACTATAGCCTAACCTAAAACCAATCCATCTTGCGTTCATTATTCGATATGATGGCGACATGTTTCAAATTTGCGAACGTGTCGGATCGGTTGTGGGGTTGGACTAGATTTTTACGAGCGAGCGGAGCGAGCGAGCAACGGTCACAATTTCCAAGCTATACATATACCATATATTGTCTTGCATATATTTCGTGCTTCTACCTAATTTTGTCAGCCATTTCGGACATCACGTTGCACTGTACTATGAGGAAACGGTACTAATTATGTGAAACTATTGGTAAACCGTAAACATTTGTCAGCAGGCAATAGGATAAAGACTTCCGGCTCCTCGGGCTGGTGCGAATATATCAATGTCCGTATGTGCCAAACCGATGGTTTGTGACACACCTTTACGCATCTCTCGTTCGCTGCGCTCGCACGAATGCTATAGCCTAACCTAAAACCAATCCATCTTCCGTTCATTATTCGATATGGTGGCGACATATTTCAACTTTGCGAACGTGTGGGATCGGTTGTGAGGTTGGACTAGATTTTTACGAGCGAGCGGAGCGAGCGAGCAACGGTCACAATTTCCAAGCTATACATATACCTTATATTGCCTTCCATATATTTCGTGTTATTACCTAATTTTGTCAGCCATTTCGGACATCACATTGCACTGTACTATGAGGAAATAGTACTATTTATGTGAAACTATTCATAAACTGTAAACATGTGTCGGTAGGAAATAGGATAAATACATCCGGCTCCTCGGGCTGGTGCGAATATTTCAATGTCCGTATGTGCCAAACCGTTGGTTTATGGCACACCTATACGCGTCTCTCGCTCGCTGCAATCGCTCGAAAACTATAGCCTACCCTAAAACCAATCCATCTTGCGTTCATTATTCGATATGATGGCGACATATTTCAAATTTGCGAACGTGTCGGATCGGTTGTGGGGTTGGACTAGATTTTTACGAGCGAACGGAGCGAGCGAGCAACGGTCACAATTTCCAAGCTATACATATACCTTATATTGCCTTCCATATATTTCGTGTTATTACCTAATTTTGTCAGCCATTTCGGACATCACATTGCACTGTACTATAAGGAAATTGTACTATTTATGTGAAACTATTCATAAACTGTAAACATGTGTCGGTAGGCAATAGGATAAATACTTCCGGCTCCTCGGGCTGGTGCGAATATATCTATGTCCGTATGTGCCAAACCGATGGTTTGTGACACACCTTTACGCGTCTCTCGTTCGCTGCGCTCGCACGAAAGCTATAGCCTAAGCTAAAACCAATCCATCTTCCGTTCATTATTCGATATGGTGGCGACATATTTCAACTTTGCGAACGTGTGGGATCGGTTGTGAGGTTGGACTAGATTTTTACGAGCGAGCGGAGCGAGCGAGCAACGGTCACAATTTCCAAGCTATACATATACCATATATTGTCTTGCTTATATTTCGTGCTTGTACCTAATTTTGTCAGCCATTTCGGTCATCACGTTGCACTGTACTATGAGGAAACGGTACTAATTATGTGAAACTATTGGTAAACCGTAAACATTTGTCAGAAGGCAATAGGATAAAGACTTCCGGCTCCTCGGGCTGGTGCGAATATATCAATGTCCGTATGTGCCAAACCGATGGTTTGTGACACACCTTTACGCATCTCTCGTTCGCTGCGCTCGCACGAATGCTATAGCCTAACCTAAAACCAATCCATCTTCCGTTCATTATTCGATATGGTGGCGACATATTTCAAATTTGCGAACGTGTGGGATCGGTTGTGAGGTTGGACTAGATTTTTACGAGCGACCGGAGCGAGCGAGCAACGGTCACAATTTCCAAGCTATACATATACCTTATATTGCCTTCCATATATTTCGTGTTATTACCTAATTTTGTCAGCCATTTCGGACATCACATTGCACTGTACTATGAGGAAATAGTACTATTTATGTGAAACTATTCATAAACTGTAAACATGTGTCGGTAGGCAATAGGATAAATACTTCCGGCTCCTCGGGCTGGTGCGAATATTTCAATGTCCGTATGTGCCAAACCGTTGGTTTATGACACACCTTTACGCGTCTCTCGCTCGCGGCGCTCGCTCGAAAACTATAGCCTAACCTAAAACCAATCCATCTTGCGTTCATTATTCGATATGATGGCGGCATATTTCAAATTTGCGAACGTGTCGGATCGGTTGTGGGGTTGGACTAGATTTTTACGAGCGAGCGGAGCGAGCGAGCAACGGTCACAATTTCCAAGCTATACATATACCATATATTGTCTTGCATATATTTCGTGCTTGTACCTAATTTTGTCAGCTATTTCGGACATCACGTTGCACTGTACTATGAGGAAACGGTACTAATTATGTGAAACTATTGGTAAACCGTAAACATTTGTCAGAAGGCAATAGGATAAATACTTCCGGCTCCTCGGGCTGGTGCGAATATATCAATGTCCGTATGTGCCAAACCGATGGTTTGTGACACACCTTTACGCGTCTCTCGTTCGCTGCGCTCGCACGAAAGCTATAGCCTAACCTAAAACCAATCCATCTTCCGTTCATTATTCGATATGGTGGCGACATATTTCAAATTTGCGAACGTGTGGGATCGGTTGTGAGGTTGGACTAGATTTTTACGAGCGAGCGGAGCGAGCGAGCAACGGTCACAATTTCCAAGCTATACATATACCTTATATTGCCTTCCATATATTTCGTGTTATTACCTAATTTTGTCAGCCATTTCGGACATCACATTGCACTGTACTATGAGGAAATAGTACTATTTATGTGAAACTATTCATAAACTCTAAACATGTGTCGTTAGGCAATAGGATAAATACTTCCGGCTCCTCGGGCTGGTGCGAATATTTCAATGTCCGTATGTGCCAAACCGTTGGTTTATGACACACCTATACGCGTCTCTCGCTCGCGGCGCTCGCTCGAAAACTATAGCCTAACCTAAAACCAATCCATCTTGCGTTCATTATTCGATATGATGGCGACATGTTTCAAATTTGCGAACGTGTCGGATCGGTTGTGGGGTTGGACTAGATTTTTACGAGCGAGCGGAGCGAGCGAGCAACGGTCACAATTTCCAAGCTATACATATACCATATATTGTCTTGCATATATTTCGTGTTATTACCTAATTTTGTCAGCCATTTCGGACATCACATTGCACTGTACTATCTGGAAATAGTACTATTTATGTGAAACTATTCATAAACTCTAAACATGTGTCGGTAGGCAATAGGATAAATACTTCCGGCTCCTCGGGCTGGTGCGAATATTTCAATGTCCGTATGTGCCAAACCGTTGGTTTATGACACACCTATACGCGTCTCTCGCTCGCGGCGCTCGCTCGAAAACTATAGCCTAACCTAAAACCAATCCATCTTGCGTTCATTATTCGATATGATGGCGACATGTTTCAAATTTGCGAACGTGTCGGATCGGTTGTGGGGTTGGACTAGATTTTTACGAGCGAGCGGAGCGAGCGAGCAACGGTCACAATTTCCAAGCTATACATATACCATATATTGTCTTGCATATATTTCGTGCTTGTACCTAATTTTGTCAGCCATTTCGGACATCACGTTGCACTGTACTATGAGGAAACGGTACTAATTATGTGAAACTATTGGTAAACCGTAAACATTTGTCAGAAGGCAATAGGATAAAGACTTCCGGCTCCTCGGGCTGGTGCGAATATATCAATGTCCGTATGTGCCAAACCGATGGTTTGTGACACACCTTTACGCGTCTCTCGTTCGCTGCGCTCGCACGAAAGCTATAGCCTAACCTAAAACCAATCCATCTTCCGTTCATTATTCGATATGGTGGCGACATATTTCAACTTTGCGAACGTGTGGGATCGGTTGTGAGGTTGGACTAGATTTTTACGAGCGAGCGGAGCGAGCGAGCGGAGCGAGCGAGCAACGGTCACAATTTCCAAGCTATACATATACCATATATTGTCTTGCTTATATTTCGTGCTTGTACCTAATTTTGTCAGCCATTTCGGACATCACATTGCACTGTACTATGAGGAAATAGTACTATTTATGTGAAACTATTCATAAACTGTAAACATGTGTCGGTAGGCAATAGGATAAATACTTCCGGCTCCTCGGGCTGGTGCGAATATTTCAATGTCCGTATGTGCCAAACCGTTGGTTTATGACACACCTTTACGCGTCTCTCGCTCGCGGCGCTCGCTCGAAAACTATAGCCTAACCTAAAACCAATCCATCTTGCGTTCATTATTCGATATGATGGCGGCATATTTCAAATTTGCGAACGTGTCGGATCGGTTGTGGTGTTGGACTAGATTTTTACGAGCGAGCGGAGCGAGCGAGCAACGGTCACAATTTCCAAGCTATACATATACCATATATTGTCTTGCATATATTTCGTGCTTGTACCTAATTTTGTCAGCTATTTCGGACATCACGTTGCACTGTACTATGAGGAAACGGTACTAATTATGTGAAACTATTGGTAAACCGTAAACATTTGTCAGAAGGCAATAGGATAAATACTTCCGGCTCCTCGGGCTGGTGCGAATATATCAATGTCCGTATGTGCCAAACCGATGGTTTGTGACACACCTTTACGCGTCTCTCGTTCGCTGCGCTCGCACGAAAGCTATAGCCTAACCTAAAACCAATCCATCTTCCGTTCATTATTCGATATGGTGGCGACATATTTCAAATTTGCGAACGTGTGGGATCGGTTGTGAGGTTGGACTAGATTTTTACGAGCGAGCGGAGCGAGCGAGCAACGGTCACAATTTCCAAGCTATACATATACCTTATATTGCCTTCCATATATTTCGTGTTATTACCTAATTTTGTCAGCCATTTCGGACATCACATTGCACTGTACTATGAGGAAATAGTACTATTTATGTGAAACTATTCATAAACTGTAAACATGTGTCGGTAGGCAATAGGATAAATACTTCCGGCTCCTCGGGCTGGTGCGAATATTTCAATGTCCGTATGTGCCAAACCGTTGGTTTATGACACACCTTTACGCGTCTCTCGCTCGCGGCGCTCGCTCGAAAACTATAGCCTAACCTAAAACCAATCCATCTTGCGTTCATTATTCGATATGATGGCGACATATTTCAAATTTGCGAACGTGTCGGATCGGTTGTGGGGTTGGACTAGATTTTTACGAGCGAGCGGAGCGAGCGAGCAACGGTCACAATTTCCAAGCTATACATATACCATATATTGTCTTGCATATATTTCGTGCTTGTACCTAATTTTGTCAGCTATTTCGGACATCACGTTGCACTGTACTATGAGGAAACGGTACTAATTATGTGAAACTATTGGTAAACCGTAAACATTTGTCAGAAGGCAATAGGATAAATACTTCCGGCTCCTCGGGCTGGTGCGAATATATCAATGTCCGTATGTGCCAAACCGATGGTTTGTGACACACCTTTACGCGTCTCTCGTTCGCTGCGCTCGCACGAAAGCTATAGCCTAACCTAAAACCAATCCATCTTCCGTTCATTATTCGATATGGTGGCGACATATTTCAAATTTGCGAACGTGTGGGATCGGTTGTGAGGTTGGACTAGATTTTTACGAGCGAGCGGAGCGAGCGAGCAACGGTCACAATTTCCAAGCTATACATATACCTTATATTGCCTTCCATATATTTCGTGTTATTACCTAATTTTGTCAGCCATTTCGGACATCACATTGCACTGTACTATGAGGAAATAGTACTATTTATGTGAAAGTATTCATAAACTCTAAACATGTGTCGTTAGGCAATAGGATAAATACTTCCGGCTCCTCGGGCTGGTGCGAATATTTCAATGTCCGTATGTGCCAAACCGTTGGTTTATGACACACCTATACGCGTCTCTCGCTCGCGGCGCTCGCTCGAAAACTATAGCCTAACCTAAAACCAATCCATCTTGCGTTCATTATTCGATATGATGGCGACATGTTTCAAATTTGCGAACGTGTCGGATCGGTTGTGGGGTTGGACTAGATTTTTACGAGCGAGCGGAGCGAGCGAGCAACGGTCACAATTTCCAAGCTATACATATACCATATATTGTCTTGCATATATTTCGTGCTTGTACCTAATTTTGTCAGCCATTTCGGACATCACGTTGCACTGTACTATGAGGAAACGGTACTAATTATGTGAAACTATTGGTAAACCGTAAACATTTGTCAGCAGGCAATAGGATAAAGACTTCCGGCTCCTCGGGCTGGTGCGAATATATCAATGTCCGTATGTGCCAAACCGATGGTTTGTGACACACCTTTACGCATCTCTCGTTCGCTGCGCTCGCACGAATGCTATAGCCTAACCTAAAACCAATCCATCTTCCGTTCATTATTCGATATGGTGGCGACATATTTCAACTTTGCGAACGTGTGGGATCGGTTGTGAGGTTGGACTAGATTTTTACGAGCGAGCGGAGCGAGCGAGCAACGGTCACAATTTCCAAGCTATACATATACCTTATATTGCCTTCCATATATTTCGTGTTATTACCTAATTTTGTCAGCCATTTCGGACATCACATTGCACTGTACTATGAGGAAATAGTACTATTTATGTGAAACTATTCATAAACTGTAAACATGTGTCGGTAGGAAATAGGATAAAGACTTCCGGCTCCTCGGGCTGGTGCGAATATATCAATGTCCGTATGTGCCAAACCGATGGTTTGTGACACACCTTTACGCATCTCTCGTTCGCTGCGCTCGCACGAATGCTATAGCCTAACCTAAAACCAATCCATCTTCCGTTCATTATTCGATATGGTGGCGACATATTTCAAATTTGCGAACGTGTGGGATCGGTTGTGAGGTTGGACTAGATTTTTACGAGCGACCGGAGCGAGCGAGCAACGGTCACAATTTCCAAGCTATACATATACCTTATATTGCCTTCCATATATTTCGTGTTATTACCTAATTTTGTCAGCCATTTCGGACATCACATTGCACTGTACTATGAGGAAATAGTACTATTTATGTGAAACTATTCATAAACTGTAAACATGTGTCGGTAGGCAATAGGATAAATACTTCCGGCTCCTCGGGCTGGTGCGAATATTTCAATGTCCGTATGTGCCAAACCGTTGGTTTATGACACACCTTTACGCGTCTCTCGCTCGCGGCGCTCGCTCGAAAACTATAGCCTAACCTAAAACCAATCCATCTTGCGTTCATTATTCGATATGATGGCGGCATATTTCAAATTTGCGAACGTGTCGGATCGGTTGTGGGGTTGGACTAGATTTTTACGAGCGAGCGGAGCGAGCGAGCAACGGTCACAATTTCCAAGCTATACATATACCATATATTGTCTTGCATATATTTCGTGCTTGTACCTAATTTTGTCAGCTATTTCGGACATCACGTTGCACTGTACTATGAGGAAACGGTACTAATTATGTGAAACTATTGGTAAACCGTAAACATTTGTCAGAAGGCAATAGGATAAATACTTCCGGCTCCTCGGGCTGGTGCGAATATATCAATGTCCGTATGTGCCAAACCGATGGTTTGTGACACACCTTTACGCGTCTCTCGTTCGCTGCGCTCGCACGAAAGCTATAGCCTAACCTAAAACCAATCCATCTTCCGTTCATTATTCGATATGGTGGCGACATATTTCAAATTTGCGAACGTGTGGGATCGGTTGTGAGGTTGGACTAGATTTTTACGAGCGAGCGGAGCGAGCGAGCAACGGTCACAATTTCCAAGCTATACATATACCTTATATTGCCTTCCATATATTTCGTGTTATTACCTAATTTTGTCAGCCATTTCGGACATCACATTGCACTGTACTATGAGGAAATAGTACTATTTATGTGAAACTATTCATAAACTCTAAACATGTGTCGTTAGGCAATAGGATAAATACTTCCGGCTCCTCGGGCTGGTGCGAATATTTCAATGTCCGTATGTGCCAAACCGTTGGTTTATGACACACCTATACGCGTCTCTCGCTCGCGGCGCTCGCTCGAAAACTATAGCCTAACCTAAAACCAATCCATCTTGCGTTCATTATTCGATATGATGGCGACATGTTTCAAATTTGCGAACGTGTCGGATCGGTTGTGGGGTTGGACTAGATTTTTACGAGCGAGCGGAGCGAGCGAGCAACGGTCACAATTTCCAAGCTATACATATACCATATATTGTCTTGCATATATTTCGTGTTATTACCTAATTTTGTCAGCCATTTCGGACATCACATTGCACTGTACTATCTGGAAATAGTACTATTTATGTGAAACTATTCATAAACTCTAAACATGTGTCGGTAGGCAATAGGATAAATACTTCCGGCTCCTCGGGCTGGTGCGAATATTTCAATGTCCGTATGTGCCAAACCGTTGGTTTATGACACACCTATACGCGTCTCTCGCTCGCGGCGCTCGCTCGAAAACTATAGCCTAACCTAAAACCAATCCATCTTGCGTTCATTATTCGATATGATGGCGACATGTTTCAAATTTGCGAACGTGTCGGATCGGTTGTGGGGTTGGACTAGATTTTTACGAGCGAGCGGAGCGAGCGAGCAACGGTCACAATTTCCAAGCTATACATATACCATATATTGTCTTGCATATATTTCGTGCTTGTACCTAATTTTGTCAGCCATTTCGGACATCACGTTGCACTGTACTATGAGGAAACGGTACTAATTATGTGAAACTATTGGTAAACCGTAAACATTTGTCAGAAGGCAATAGGATAAAGACTTCCGGCTCCTCGGGCTGGTGCGAATATATCAATGTCCGTATGTGCCAAACCGATGGTTTGTGACACACCTTTACGCGTCTCTCGTTCGCTGCGCTCGCACGAAAGCTATAGCCTAACCTAAAACCAATCCATCTTCCGTTCATTATTCGATATGGTGGCGACATATTTCAACTTTGCGAACGTGTGGGATCGGTTGTGAGGTTGGACTAGATTTTTACGAGCGAGCGGAGCGAGCGAGCAACGGTCACAATTTCCAAGCTATACATATACCATATATTGTCTTGCTTATATTTCGTGCTTGTACCTAATTTTGTCAGCCATTTCGGTCATCACGTTGCACTGTACTATGAGGAAACGGTACTAATTATGTGAAACTATTGGTAAACCGTAAACATTTGTCAGAAGGCAATAGGATAAAGACTTCCGGCTCCTCGGGCTGGTGCGAATATATCAATGTCCGTATGTGCCAAACCGATGGTTTGTGACACACCTTTACGCATCTCTCGTTCGCTGCGCTCGCACGAATGCTATAGCCTAACCTAAAACCAATCCATCTTCCGTTCATTATTCGATATGGTGGCGACATATTTCAACTTTGCGAACGTGTGGGATCGGTTGTGAGGTTGGACTACATTTTTACGAGCGAGCGGAGCGAGCGAGCAACGGTCACAATTTCCAAGCTATACATATACCTTATATTGCCTTCCATATATTTCGTGTTATTACCTAATTTTGTCAGCCATTTCGGACATCACATTGCACTGTACTATGAGGAAATAGTACTATTTATGTGAAACTATTCATAAACTCTAAACATGTGTCGTTAGGCAATAGGATAAATACTTCCGGCTCCTCGGGCTGGTGCGAATATTTCAATGTCCGTATGTGCCAAACCGTTGGTTTATGACACACCTATACGCGTCTCTCGCTCGCGGCGCTCGCTCGAAAACTATAGCCTAACCTAAAACCAATCCATCTTGCGTTCATTATTCGATATGATGGCGACATGTTTCAAATTTGCGAACGTGTCGGATCGGTTGTGGGGTTGGACTAGATTTTTACGAGCGAGCGGAGCGAGCGAGCAACGGTCACAATTTCCAAGCTATACATATACCATATATTGTCTTGCATATATTTCGTGCTTGTACCTAATTTTGTCAGCCATTTCGGACATCACGTTGCACTGTACTATGAGGAAACGGTACTAATTATGTGAAACTATTGGTAAACCGTAAACATTTGTCAGAAGGCAATAGGATAAAGACTTCCGGCTCCTCGGGCTGGTGCGAATATATCAATGTCCGTATGTGCCAAACCGATGGTTTGTGACACACCTTTACGCGTCTCTCGTTCGCTGCGCTCGCACGAAAGCTATAGCCTAACCTAAAACCAATCCATCTTCCGTTCATTATTCGATATGGTGGCGACATATTTCAACTTTGCGAACGTGTGGGATCGGTTGTGAGGTTGGACTAGATTTTTACGAGCGAGCGGAGCGAGCGAGCGGAGCGAGCGAGCAACGGTCACAATTTCCAAGCTATACATATACCATATATTGTCTTGCTTATATTTCGTGCTTGTACCTAATTTTGTCAGCCATTTCGGTCATCACGTTGCACTGTACTATGAGGAAACGGTACTAATTATGTGAAACTATTGGTAAACCGTAAACATTTGTCAGAAGGCAATAGGATAAAGACTTCCGGCTCCTCGGGCTGGTGCGAATATATCAATGTCCGTATGTGCCAAACCGATGGTTTGTGACACACCTTTACGCATCTCTCGTTCGCTGCGCTCGCACGAATGCTATAGCCTAACCTAAAACCAATCCATCTTCCGTTCATTATTCGATATGGTGGCGACATATTTCAAATTTGCGAACGTGTGGGATCGGTTGTGAGGTTGGACTAGATTTTTACGAGCGACCGGAGCGAGCGAGCAACGGTCACAATTTCCAAGCTACACATATACCTTATATTGCCTTCCATATATTTCGTGTTATTACCTAATTTTGTCAGCCATTTCGGACATCACATTGCACTGTACTATGAGGAAATAGTACTATTTATGTGAAACTATTCATAAACTGTAAACATGTGTCGGTAGGCAATAGGATAAATACTTCCGGCTCCTCGGGCTGGTGCGAATATTTCAATGTCCGTATGTGCCAAACCGTTGGTTTATGACACACCTTTACGCGTCTCTCGCTCGCGGCGCTCGCTCGAAAACTATAGCCTAACCTAAAACCAATCCATCTTGCGTTCATTATTCGATATGATGGCGGCATATTTCAAATTTGCGAACGTGTCGGATCGGTTGTGGGGTTGGACTAGATTTTTACGAGCGAGCGGAGCGAGCGAGCAACGGTCACAATTTCCAAGCTATACATATACCATATATTGTCTTGCATATATTTCGTGCTTGTACCTAATTTTGTCAGCTATTTCGGACATCACGTTGCACTGTACTATGAGGAAACGGTACTAATTATGTGAAACTATTGGTAAACCGTAAACATTTGTCAGAAGGCAATAGGATAAATACTTCCGGCTCCTCGGGCTGGTGCGAATATATCAATGTCCGTATGTGCCAAACCGATGGTTTGTGACACACCTTTACGCGTCTCTCGTTCGCTGCGCTCGCACGAAAGCTATAGCCTAACCTAAAACCAATCCATCTTCCGTTCATTATTCGATATGGTGGCGACATATTTCAAATTTGCGAACGTGTCGGATCGGTTGTGAGGTTGGACTAGATTTTTACGAGCGAGCGGAGCGAGCGAGCAACGGTCACAATTTCCAAGCTATACATATACCATATATTGTCTTGCTTATATTTCGTGCTTGTACCTAATTTTGTCAGCCATTTCGGTCATCACGTTGCACTGTACTATGAGGAAACGGTACTAATTATGTGAAACTATTGGTAAACCGTAAACATTTGTCAGAAGGCAATAGGATAAAGACTTCCGGCTCCTCGGGCTGGTGCGAATATATCAATGTCCGTATGTGCCAAACCGATGGTTTGTGACACACCTTTACGCATCTCTCGTTCGCTGCGCTCGCACGAATGCTATAGCCTAACCTAAAACCAATCCATCTTCCGTTCATTATTCGATATGGTGGCGACATATTTCAACTTTGCGAACGTGTGGGATCGGTTGTGAGGTTGGACTACATTTTTACGAGCGAGCGGAGCGAGCGAGCAACGGTCACAATTTCCAAGCTATACATATACCTTATATTGCCTTCCATATATTTCGTGTTATTACCTAATTTTGTCAGCCATTTCGGACATCACATTGCACTGTACTATGAGGAAATAGTACTATTTATGTGAAACTATTCATAAACTGTAAACATGTGTCGGTAGGAAATAGGATAAATACATCCGGCTCCTCGGGCTGGTGCGAATATTTCAATGTCCGTATGTGCCAAACCGTTGGTTTATGGCACACCTATACGCGTCTCTCGCTCGCTGCGCTCGCTCGAAAACTATAGCCTAACCTAAAACCAATCCATCTTGCGTTCATTATTCGATATGATGGCGACATATTTCAAATTTGCGAACGTGTCGGATCGGTTGTGGGGTTGGACTAGATTTTTACGAGCGAACGGAGCGAGCGAGCAACGGTCACAATTTCCAAGCTATACATATACCTTATATTGCCTTCCATATATTTCGTGTTATTACCTAATTTTGTCAGCCATTTCGGACATCACATTGCACTGTACTATAAGGAAATTGTACTATTTATGTGAAGCTATTCATAAACTGTAAACATGTGTCGGTAGGCAATAGGATAAATACTTCCGGCTCCTCGGGCTGGTGCGAATATATCTATGTCCGTATGTGCCAAACCGATGGTTTGTGACACACCCCTTACGCGTCTCTCGTTCGCTGCGCTCGCACGAAAGCTATAGCCTAACCTAAAACCAATCCATCTTCCGTTCATTATTCGATATGGTGGCGACATATTTCAAATTTGCGAACGTGTGGGATCGGTTGTGAGGTTGGACTAGATTTTTACGAGCGACCGGAGCGAGCGAGCAACGGTCACAATGTCCAAGCTATACATATACCTTATATTGCCTTCCATATATTTCGTGTTATTACCTAATTTTGTCAGCCATTTCGGACATCACATTGCACTGTACTATGAGGAAATAGTACTATTTATGTGAAACTATTCATAAACTGTAAACATGTGTCGGTAGGCAATAGGATAAATACTTCCGGCTCCTCGGGCTGGTGCGAATATTTCAATGTCCGTATGTGCCAAACCGTTGGTTTATGACACACCTTTACGCGTCTCTCGCTCGCGGCGCTCGCTCGAAAACTATAGCCTAACCTAAAACCAATCCATCTTGCGTTCATTATTCGATATGATGGCGACATATTTCAAATTTGCGAACGTGTCGGATCGGTTGTGGGGTTGGACTAGATTTTTACGAGCGAGCGGAGCGAGCGAGCAACGGTCACAATTTCCAAGCTATACATATACCATATATTGTCTTGCATATATTTCGTGCTTGTACCTAATTTTGTCAGCTATTTCGGACATCACGTTGCACTGTACTATGAGGAAACGGTACTAATTATGTGAAACTATTGGTAAACCGTAAACATTTGTCAGAAGGCAATAGGATAAAGACTTCCGGCTCCTCGGGCTGGTGCGAATATATCAATGTCCGTATGTGCCAAACCGATGGTTTGTGACACACCTTTACGCGTCTCTCGCTCGCTGCGCTCGCACGAAAGCTATAGCCTAACCTAAAACCAATCCATCTTCCGTTCATTATTCGATATGGTGGCGACATATTTCAAATTTGCGAACGTGTGGGATCGGTTGTGAGGTTGGACTAGATTTTTACGAGCGAGCGGAGCGAACGAGCAACGTTCATAATTTCCAAGCTATACATATACCTTATATTGCCTTCCATATATTTCGTGTTATTACCTAATTTTGTCAGCCATTTCGGACATCACATTGCACTGTACTATGAGAAAATAGTACTATTTATGTGAAACTATTCATAAACTGTAAACATGTGTCGGTAGGCAATAGGATAAATACATCCGGCTCCTCGGGCTGGTGCGAATATTTCAATGTCCGTATGTGCCAAACCGATGGTTTGTGACACACCTTTACGCGTCTCTCGTTCGCTGCGCTCGCGCGAAAGCTATAGCCTAACCTAAAACCAATCCATCTTCCGTTCATTATTCGATATGGTGGCGACATATTTCAAATTTGCGAACGTGTGGGATCGGTTGTGAGGTTGGACTAGATTTTTACGAGCGAGCGGAGCGAGCGAGCAACGGTCATAATTTCCAAGCTATACATATACCTTATATTGCCTTCCATATATTTCGTGTTATTACCTAATTTTGTCAGCCATTTCGGACATCACATTGCACTGTACTATGAGGAAATAGTACTATTTATGTGAAACTATTCATAAACTCTAAACATCTGTCGGTAGGCAATAGGATAAATAATTCCGGCTCCTCGGGCTGGTGCGAATATTTCAATGTCCGTATGTGCCAAACCGTTGGTTTATGACACACCTTTACGCGTCTCTCGTTCGCTGCGCTCGCACGAAAGCTATAGCCTAACCTAAAACCAATCCATCTTCCGTTCATTATTCGATATGGTGGCGACATATTTCAAATTTGCGAACGTGTGGGATCGGTTGTGAGGTTGGACTAGATTTTTCCGAGCGAGCGGAGCGAGCGAGCAACGGTCACAATTTCCAAGCTATACATATACCATATATTGTCTTGCATATATTTCGTGCTTGTACCTAATTTTGTCAGCCATTTCGGACATCACATTGCACTGTACTATGAGGAAATAGTACTATTTATGTGAAACTATTCATAAACTGTAAACATGTGTCGGTAGGCAATAGGATAAATACTTCCGGCTCCTCGGGCTGGTGCGAATATTTCAATGTCCGTATGTGCCAAACCGTTGGTTTATGACACACCTTTACGCGTCCCTCGCTCGCGGCGCTCGCTCGAAAACTATAGCCTAACCTAAAACCAATCCATCTTGCGTTCATTATTCGATATGATGGCGACATATTTCAAATTTGCGAACGTGTCGGATCGGTTGTGGGGTTGGACTAGATTTTTACGAGCGAGCGGAGCGAGCGAGCAACGGTCACAATTTCCAAGCTATACATATACCATATATTGTCTTGCATATATTTCGTGCTTGTACCTAATTTTGTCAGCTATTTCGGACATCACGTTGCACTGTACTATGAGGAAACGGTACTAATTATGTGAAACTATTGGTAAACCGTAAACATTTGTCAGAAGGCAATAGGATAAAGACTTCCGGCTCCTCGGGCTGGTGCGAATATATCAATGTCCGTATGTGCCAAACCGATGGTTTGTGACACACCTTTACGCGTCTCTCGTTCGCTGCGCTCGCACGAAAGCTATAGCCTAACCTAAAACCAATCCATCTTCCGTTCATTATTCGATATGGTGGCGACATATTTCAAATTTGCGAACGTGTGGGATCGGTTGTGAGGTTGGACTAGATTTTTACGAGCGAGCGGAGCGAGCGAGCAACGGTCACAATTTCCAAGCTATACATATACCTTATATTGCCTTCCATATATTTCGTGTTATTACCTAATTTTGTCAGCCATTTCGGACATCACATTGCACTGTACTATGAGGAATTAGTACTATTTATGTGAAACTGTTCATAAACTGTAAACATGTGTCGGTAGGCAATAGGATAAATACTTCCGGCTCCTCGGGCTGGTGCGAATATTTCAATGTCCGTATGTGCCAAACCGTTGGTTTATGACACACCTATACGCGTCTCTCGCTCGCGGCGCTCGCTCGAAAACTATAGCCTAACCTAAAACCAATCCATCTTGCGTTCATTATTCGATATGATGGCGACATGTTTCAAATTTGCGAACGTGTCGGATCGGTTGTGGGGTTGGACTAGATTTTTACGAGCGAGCGGAGCGAGCGAGCAACGGTCACAATTTCCAAGCTATACATATACCATATATTGTCTTGCATATATTTCGTGCTTGTACCTAATTTTGTCAGCCATTTCGGACATCACGTTGCACTGTACTATGAGGAAACGGTACTAATTATGTGAAACTATTGGTAAACCGTAAACATTTGTCAGAAGGCAATAGGATAAAGACTTCCGGCTCCTCGGGCTGGCGCGAATATATCAATGTCCGAATGTGCCAAACCGATGGTTTGTGACACACCTTTACGCGTCTCTCGTTGGCTGCGCTCGCACGAAAGCTATAGCCTAACCTAAAACCAATCCATCTTCCGTTCATTATTCGATATGGTGGCGACATATTTCAACTTTGCGAACGTGTGGGATCGGTTGTGAGGTTGGACTAGATTTTTACGAGCGAGCGGAGCGAGCGAGCAACGGTCACAATTTCCAAGCTATACATATACCATATATTGTCTTGCTTATATTTCGTGCTTGTACCTAATTTTGTCAGCCATTTCGGTCATCACGTTGCACTGTACTATGAGGAAACGGTACTAATTATGTGAAACTATTGGTAAACCGTAAACATTTGTCAGAAGGCAATAGGATAAAGACTTCCGGCTCCTCGGGCTGGTGCGAATATATCAATGTCCGTATGTGCCAAACCGATGGTTTGTGACACACCTTTACGCATCTCTCGTTCGCTGCGCTCGCACGAAAACTATAGCCTAACCTAAAACCAATCCATCTTCCGTTCATTATTCGATATGATGGCGACATGTTTCAAATTTGCGAACGTGTCGGATCGGTTGTGGGGTTGGACTAGATTTTTACGAGCGAGCGGAGCGAGCGAGCAACGGTCACAATTTCCAAGCTATACATATACCTTATATTGCCTTCCATATATTTCGTGTTATTACCTAATTTTGTCAGCCATTTCGGACATCACATTGCACTGTACTATGAGGAAATAGTATTATTTATGTGAAACTATTCATAAACTGTAAACATGTGTCGGTAGGCAATAGGATAAATACATCCGGCTCCTCGGGCTGGTGCGAATATTTCAGTGTCCGTATGTGCCAAACCGTTGGTTTATGACACACCTTTACGCGTCTCTCGCTCGCGGCGCTCGCTCGAAAACTATAGCCTAACCTAAAACCAATCCATCTTGCGTTCATTATTCGATATGGTGGCGACATATTTCAAATTTGCGAACGTGTGGGATCGGTTGTGAGGTTGGACTAGATTTTTACGAGCGAGCGGAGCGAGCGAGCAACGGTCACAATTTCCAAGCTATACATATACCTTATATTGCCTTCCATATATTTCGTGTTATTACCTAATTTTGTTAGCCATTTCGGACATCACATTGCACTGTACTATGAGGAAATAGTACTATTTCTGTGAAACTATTCATAAACTGTAAACATGTGTCGGTAGGCAATAGGATAAATACTTCCGGCTCCTCGGGCTGGTGCGAATATTTCAATGTCCGTATGTGCCAAACCGATGGTTTGTGACACACCTTTACGCGTCTCTCGTTCGCTGCGCTCGCACGAAAGCTATAGCCTAACATAAAACCAATCCATCTTCCGTTCATTATTCGATATGGTGGCGACATATTTCAAATTTGCGAACGTGTGGGATCGGTTGTGAGGTTGGACTAGATTTTTACGAGCGAGCGGAGCGAGCGAGCAACGGTCACAATTTCCAAGCTATACATATACCTTATATTGCCTTCCATATATTTCGTGTTATTACCTAATTTTGTCAGCCATTTCGGACATCACATTGCACTGTACTATGAGGAAACGGTACTAATTATGTGAAACTATTGGTAAACCGTAAACATTTGTCAGAAGGCAATAGGATAAAGACTTCCGGCTCCTCGGGCTGGTGCGAATATATCAGTGTCCGTATGTGCCAAACCGATGGTTTGTGACACACCTTTACGCGTGTCTCGTTCGCTGCGCTCGCACGAAAGCTATAGCCTAACCTAAAACCAATCCATCTTCCGTTCATTATTCGATATGGTGGCGACATATTTCAAATTTGCGAACGTGTGGGATCGGTTGTGAGGTTGGACTAGATTTTTACGAGCGAGCGGAGCGAACGAGCAACGTTCATAATTTCCAAGCTATACATATACCTTATATTGCCTTCCATATATTTCGTGTTATTACCTAATTTTGTCAGCCATTTCGGACATCACATTGCACTGTACTATGAGAAAATAGTACTATTTATGTGAAACTATTCATAAACTGTAAACATGTGTCGGTA
This sequence comes from Bombus affinis, assembly GCF_024516045.1. NCBI lineage: Eukaryota > Metazoa > Arthropoda > Insecta > Hymenoptera > Apidae > Bombus > Bombus affinis. The sequence goes on along the minus strand of NW_026108882.1, from coordinate 117,417 downwards.
GGCAATAGGATAAATACATCCGGCTCCTCGGGCTGGTGCGAATATTTCAATGTCCGTATGTGCCAAACCGATGGTTTGTGACACACCTTTACGCGTCTCTCGTTCGCTGCGCTCGCGCGAAAGCTATAGCCTAACCTAAAACCAATCCATCTTCCGTTCATTATTCGATATGGTGGCGACATATTTCAAATTTGCGAACGTGTGGGATCGGTTGTGAGGTTGGACTAGATTTTTACGAGCGAGCGGAGCGAGCGAGCAACGGTCATAATTTCCAAGCTATACATATACCTTATATTGCCTTCCATATATTTCGTGTTATTACCTAATTTTGTCAGCCATTTCGGACATCACATTGCACTGTACTATGAGGAAATAGTACTATTTATGTGAAACTATTCATAAACTCTAAACATCTGTCGGTAGGCAATAGGATAAATAATTCCGGCTCCTCGGGCTGGTGCGAATATTTCAATGTCCGTATGTGCCAAACCGTTGGTTTATGACACACCTTTACGCGTCTCTCGTTCGCTGCGCTCGCACGAAAGCTATAGCCTAACCTAAAACCAATCCATCTTCCGATCATTATTCGATATGGTGGCGACATATTTCAAATTTGCGAACGTGTGGGATCGGTTGTGAGGTTGGACTAGATTTTTACGAGCGAGCGGAGCGAGCGAGCAACGGTCACAATTTCCAAGCTATACATATACCATATATTGTCTTGCATATATTTCGTGCTTGTACCTAATTTTGTCAGCCATTTCGGACATCACATTGCACTGTACTATGAGGAAATAGTACTATTTATGTGAAACTATTCATAAACTGTAAACATGTGTCGGTAGGCAATAGGATAAATACTTCCGGCTTCTCGGGCTGGTGCGAACATTTCAATGTCCGTATGTGCCATACCGTTGGTTTATGACACACCTTTACGCGTCCCTCGCTCGCGGCGCTCGCTCGAAAACTATAGCCTAACCTAAAACCAATCCATCTTGCGTTCATTATTCGATATGATGGCGACATATTTCAAATTTGCGAACGTGTCGGATCGGTTGTGGGGTTGGACTAGATTTTTACGAGCGAGCGGAGCGAGCGAGCAACGGTCACAATTTCCAAGCTATACATATACCATATATTGTCTTGCATATATTTCGTGCTTGTACCTAATTTTGTCAGCTATTTCGGACATCACGTTGCACTGTACTATGAGGAAACGGTACTAATTATGTGAAACTATTGGTAAACCGTAAACATTTGTCAGAAGGCAATAGGATAAAGACTTCCGGCTCCTCGGGCTGGTGCGAATATATCAATGTCCGTATGTGCCAAACCGATGGTTTGTGACACACCTTTACGCGTCTCTCGTTCGCTGCGCTCGCACGAAAGCTATAGCCTAACCTAAAACCAATCCATCTTCCGTTCATTATTCGATATGGTGGCGACATATTTCAAATTTGCGAACGTGTGGGATCGGTTGTGAGGTTGGACTAGATTTTTACGAGCGAGCGGAGCGAGCGAGCAACGGTCACAATTTCCAAGCTATACATATACCTTATATTGCCTTCCATATATTTCGTGTTATTACCTAATTTTGTCAGCCATTTCGGACATCACATTGCACTGTACTATGAGGAAATAGTACTATTTATGTGAAACTGTTCATAAACTGTAAACATGTGTCGGTAGGCAATAGGATAAATACTTCCGGCTCCTCGGGCTGGTGCGAATATTTCAATGTCCGTATGTGCCAAACCGTTGGTTTATGACACACCTATACGCGTCTCTCGCTCGCGGCGCTCGCTCGAAAGCTATAGCCTAACCTAAAACCAATCCATCTTGCGTTCATTATTCGATATGATGGCGACATGTTTCAAATTTGCGAACGTGTCGGATCGGTTGTGGGGTTGGACTAGATTTTTACGAGCGAGCGGAGCGAGCGAGCAACGGTCACAATTTCCAAGCTATACATATACCATATATTGTCTTGCATATATTTCGTGCTTGTACCTAATTTTGTCAGCCATTTCGGACATCACGTTGCACTGTACTATGAGGAAACGGTACTAATTATGTGAAACTATTGGTAAACCGTAAACATTTGTCAGAAGGCAATAGGATAAAGACTTCCGGCTCCTCGGGCTGGCGCGAATATATCAATGTCCGAATGTGCCAAACCGATGGTTTGTGACACACCTTTACGCGTCTCTCGTTGGCTGCGCTCGCACGAAAGCTATAGCCTAACCTAAAACCAATCCATCTTCCGTTCATTATTCGATATGGTGGCGACATATTTCAACTTTGCGAACGTGTGGGATCGGTTGTGAGGTTGGACTAGATTTTTACGAGCGAGCGGAGCGAGCGAGCAACGGTCACAATTTCCAAGCTATACATATACCATATATTGTCTTGCTTATATTTCGTGCTTGTACCTAATTTTGTCAGCCATTTCGGTCATCACGTTGCACTGTACTATGAGGAAACGGTACTAATTATGTGAAACTATTGGTAAACCGTAAACATTTGTCAGAAGGCAATAGGATAAAGACTTCCGGCTCCTCGGGCTGGTGCGAATATATCAATGTCCGTATGTGCCAAACCGATGGTTTGTGACACACCTTTACGCATCTCTCGTTCGCTGCGCTCGCACGAAAACTATAGCCTAACCTAAAACCAATCCATCTTCCGTTCATTATTCGATATGATGGCGACATGTTTCAAATTTGCGAACGTGTCGGATCGGTTGTGGGGTTGGACTAGATTTTTACGAGCGAGCGGAGCGAGCGAGCAACGGTCACAATTTCCAAGCTATACATATACCTTATATTGCCTTCCATATATTTCGTGTTATTACCTAATTTTGTCAGCCATTTCGGACATCACATTGCACTGTACTATGAGGAAATAGTATTATTTATGTGAAACTATTCATAAACTGTAAACATGTGTCGGTAGGCAATAGGATAAATACATCCGGCTCCTCGGGCTGGTGCGAATATTTCAATGTCCGTATGTGCCAAACCGTTGGTTTATGACACACCTTTACGCGTCTCTCGCTCGCGGCGCTCGCTCGAAAACTATAGCCTAACCTAAAACCAATCCATCTTGCGTTCATTATTCGATATGGTGGCGACATATTTCAAATTTGCGAACGTGTGGGATCGGTTGTGAGGTTGGACTAGATTTTTACGAGCGAGCGGAGCGAGCGAGCAACGGTCACAATTTCCAAGCTATACATATACCTTATATTGCCTTCCATATATTTCGTGTTATTACCTAATTTTGTTAGCCATTTCGGACATCACGTTGCACTGTACTATGAGGAAAAGGTACTAATTATGTGAAACTATTGGTAAACCGTAAACATTTGTCAGAAGGCAATAGGATAAAGACTTCCGGCTCCTCGGGCTGGTGCGAATATATCAATGTCCGTATGTGCCAAACCGATGGTTTGTGACACACCTTTACGCGTCTCTCGTTCGCTGCGCTCGCACGAAAGCTATAGCCTAACCTAAAACCAATCCATCTTCCGTTCATTATTCGATATGGTGGCGACATATTTCAAATTTGCGAACGTGTGGGATCGGTTGTGAGGTTGGACTAGATTTTTACGAGCGAGCGGAGCGAGCGAGCAACGGTCACAATTTCCAAGCTATACATATACCTTATATTGCCTTCCATATATTTCGTGTTATTACCTAATTTTGTCAGCCATTTCGGACATCACATTGCACTGTACTATGAGGAAATAGTACTATTTATGTGAAACTGTTCATAAACTGTAAACATGTGTCGGTAGGCAATAGGATAAATACTTCCGGCTCCTCGGGCTGGTGCGAATATATCAATGTCCGTATGTGCCAAACCGATGGTTTATGACACACCTATACGCGTCTCTCGCTCGCGGCGCTCGCTCGAAAACTATAGCCTAACCTAAAACCAATCCATCTTGCGGTCATTATTCGATATGATGGGGACATGTTTCAAATTTGCGAACGTGTCGGATCGGTTGTGGGGTTGGACTAGATTTTTACGAGCGAGCGGAGCGAGCGAGCAACGGTCACAATTTCCAAGCTATACATATACCATATATTGTCTTGCATATATTTCGTGCTTGTACCTAATTTTGTCAGCCATTTCGGACATCACGTTGCACTGTACTATGAGGAAACGGTACTAATTATGTGAAACTATTGGTAAACCGTAAACATTTGTCAGAAGGCAATAGGATAAAGACTTCCGGCTCCTCGGGCTGGCGCGAATATATCAATGTCCGTATGTGCCAAACCGATGGTTTGTGACACACCTTTACGCGTCTCTCGTTGGCTGCGCTCGCACGAAAGCTATAGCCTAACCTAAAACCAATCCATCTTCCGTTCATTATTCGATATGGTGGCGACATATTTCAACTTTGCGAACGTGTGGGATCGGTTGTGAGGTTGGACTAGATTTTTACGAGCGAGCGGAGCGAGCGAGCAACGGTCACAATTTCCAAGCTATACATATACCATATATTGTCTTGCTTATATTTCGTGCTTGTACCTAATTTTGTCAGCCATTTCGGTCATCACGTTGCACTGTACTATGAGGAAACGGTACTAATTATGTGAAACTATTGGTAAACCGTAAACATTTGTCAGAAGGCAATAGGATAAAGACTTCCGGCTCCTCGGGCTGGTGCGAATATATCAATGTCCGTATGTGCCAAACCGATGGTTTGTGACACACCTTTACGCATCTCTCGTTCGCTGCGCTCGCACGAAAACTATAGCCTAACCTAAAACCAATCCATCTTCCGTTCATTATTCGATATGATGGCGACATGTTTCAAATTTGCGAACGTGTCGGATCGGTTGTGGGGTTGGACTAGATTTTTACGAGCGAGCGGAGCGAGCGAGCAACGGTCACAATTTCCAAGCTATACATATACCTTATATTGCCTTCCATATATTTCGTGTTATTACCTAATTTTGTCAGCCATTTCGGACATCACATTGCACTGTACTATGAGGAAATAGTATTATTTATGTGAAACTATTCATAAACTGTAAACATGTGTCGGTAGGCAATAGGATAAATACATCCGGCTCCTCGGGCTGGTGCGAATATTTCAATGTCCGTATGTGCCAAACCGTTGGTTTATGACACACCTTTACGCGTCTCTCGCTCGCGGCGCTCGCTCGAAAACTATAGCCTAACCTAAAACCAATCCATCTTGCGTTCATTATTCGATATGGTGGCGACATATTTCAAATTTGCGAACGTGTGGGATCGGTTGTGAGGTTGGACTAGATTTTTACGAGCGAGCGGAGCGAGCGAGCAACGGTCACAATTTCCAAGCTATACATATACCTTATATTGCCTTCCATATATTTCGTGTTATTACCTAATTTTGTTAGCCATTTCGGACATCACATTGCACTGTACTATGAGGAAATAGTACTATTTCTGTGAAACTATTCATAAACTGTAAACATGTGTCGGTAGGCAATAGGATAAATACTTCCGGCTCCTCGGGCTGGTGCGAATATTTCAATGTCCGTATGTGCCAAACCGTTGGTTTCTGACACACCTATACGCGTCTCTCGTTCGCTGCGCTCGCACGAAAGCTATAGCCTAACCTAAAACCAATCCATCTTCCGTTCATTATTCGATATGGTGGCGACATATTTCAAATTTGCGAACGTGTGGGATCGGTTGTGAGGTTGGACTAGATTTTTACGAGCGAGCGGAGCGAGCGAGCAACGGTCACAATTTCCAAGCTATACATATACCTTATATTGCCTTCCATATATTTCGTGTTATTACCTAATTTTGTCAGCCATTTCGGACATCACATTGCACTGTACTATGAGGAAACGGTACTAATTATGTGAAACTATTCATAAACTGTAAACATGTGTCGGTAGGCAATAGGATAAATACTTCCGGCTCCTCGGGCTGGTGCGAATATTTCAATGTCCGTATGTGCCAAACCGTTGGTTTATGACACACCTATACGCGTCTCTCGCTCGCGGCGCTCGCTCGAAAACTATAGCCTAACCTAAAACCAATCCATCTTGCGTTCATTATTCGATATGATGGCGACATGTTTCAAATTTGCGAACGTGTCGGATCGGTTGTGGGGTTGGACTAGATTTTTACGAGCGAGCGGAGCGAGCGAGCAGCGGTCACAATTTCCAAGCTATACATATACCATATATTGCCTTCCATATATTTCGTGTTATTACCTAATTTTGTCAGCCATTTCGGACATCACATTGCACTGTACTATGAGGAAACGGTACTAATTATGTGAAACTATTGGTAAACCGTAAACATATGTCAGAAGGCAATAGGATAAAGACTTCCGGCTCCTCGGGCTGGTGCGAATATATCAGTGTCCGTATGTGCCAAACCGATGGTTTGTGACACACCTTTACGCGTGTCTCGTTCGCTGCGCTCGCACGAAAGCTATAGCCTAACCTAAAACCAATCCATCTTCCGTTCATTATTCGATATGGTGGCGACATATTTCAAATTTGCGAACGTGTGGGATCGGTTGTGGGGTTGGACTAGATTTTTACGAGCGAGCGTAGCGAGCGAGCAACGGTCACAATTTCCAAGCTATACATATACCATATATTGCCTTCCATATATTTCGTGTTATTACCTAATTTTGTCAGCCATTTCGGACATCACATTGCACTGTACTATGAGGAAATAGTACTATTTATGTGAAACTATTCATAAACTGTAAACATGTGTCGGTAGGCAATAGGATAAATACTTCCGGCTCCTCGGGCTGGTGCGAATATTTCAATGTCCGTATGTGCCAAACCGATGGTTTGTGACACACCTTTACGCGTCTCTCGTTCGCTGCGCTCGCACGAAAGCTATAGCCTAACCTAAAACCAATCCATCTTGCGTTCATTATTCGATACGATGGCGACATATTTCAAATTTGCGAACGTGTCGGATCGGTTGTGGGGTTGGACTAGATTTTTACGAGCGAGCGGAGCGAGCGAGCAACGGTCACAATTTCCAAGCTATACATATACCATATAATGTCTTGCATATATTTCGTGCTTGTACCTAATTTTGTCAGCTATTTCGGACATCACGTTGCACTGTACTATGAGGAAATAGTACTATTTATGTGAAACTATTCATAAACTGTAAACATGTGTCGGTAGGCAATAGGATAAATACATCCGGCTCCTCGGGCTGGTGCGAATATTTCAATGTCCGTATGTGCCAAACCGTTGGTTTATGACACACCTATACGCGTCTCTCGCTCGCTGCGCTCGCTCGAAAACTATAGCCTAACCTAAAACCAATCCATCCTGCGTTCATTATTCGATATGATGGCGACATATTTCAAATTTGCGAACGTGTCGGATCGGTTGTGGGGTTGGACTAGATTTTTACGAGCGAGCGGAGCGAGCGAGCAACGGTCACAATTTCCAAGCTATACATATACCATATATTGTCTTGCATATATTTCGTGCTTGTACCTAATTTTGTCAGCCATTTCGGACATCACGTTGCACTGTACTATGAGGAAACGGTACTAATTATGTTAAACTATTGGTAAACCGTAAACATTTGTCAGAAGGCAATAGGATAAGGACTTCCGGCTCCTCGGGCTGGTGCGAATATATCAATATCCGCATGTGCCAAACCGATGATTTGTGACACACCTTTACGCGTCTCTCGTTCGCTGCGCCCGCACGAAAGCTATTGCCTAACCTAAAACCAATCAATCTTCCGTTCATTATTCGATATGGTGGCGACATATTTCAAATTTGCGAACGTGTGGGATCGATTGTGAGGTTGGACTAGATTTTTACGAGCGAACGGAGCGAGCGAGCAACGGTCACAATTTCCAAGCTATACATATACCTTATATTGCCTTCCATATATTTCGTGTTATTACCTAACTTTGTCAGCCATTTCGGACATCACATTGCACTGTACTATGAGGAAATTGTACTATTTATGTGAAACTATTCATAAACTGTAAACATGTGTCGGTAGGCAATAGGATAAATACTTCCGGCTCCTCGGGCTGGTGCGAATATATCTATGTCCGTATGTGCCAAACCGATGGTTTGTGACACACCTTTACGCGTCTCTCGTTCGCTGCGCTCGCACGAAAGCTATAGCCTAACCTAAAACCAATCCATCTTCCGTTCATTATTCGATATGGTGGCGACATATTTCAAATTTGCGAACGTGTGGGATCGGTTGTGAGGTTGGACTAGATTTTTACGAGCGACCGGAGCGAGCGAGCAACGGTCACAATTTCCAAGCTATACATATACCTTATATTGCCTTCCATATATTTCTTGTTATTACCTAATTTTGTCAGCCATTTCGAACATCACAATGCACTGTACTATGAGGAAATAGTACTATTTATGTGAAACTATTCATAAACTGTAAACATGTGTCGGTAGGCAATAGGATAAATACTTCCGGCTCCTCGGGCTGGTGCGAATATTTCAATGTCCGTATGTGCCAAACCGTTGGTTTATGACACACCTTTACGCGTCTCTCGCTCGCGGCGCTCGCTCGAAAACTATAGCCTAACCTAAAACCAATCCATCTTGCGTTCATTATTCGATATGATGGCGACATATTTCAAATTTGCGAACGTGTCGGATCGGTTGTGGGGTTGGACTAGATTTTTACGAGCGAGCGGAGCGAGCGAGCTACGGTCACAATTTCCAAGCTATACATATACCATATATTGTCTTGCATATATTTCGTGCTTGTACCTAATTTTGTCAGCTATTTCGGACATCACGTTGCACTGTACTATGAGGAAACGGTACTAATTATGTGAAACTATTGGTAAACCGTAAACATTTGTCAGAAGGCAATAGGATAAAGACTTCCGGCTCCTCGGGGTGGTGCGAATATATCAATGTCCGTATGTGCCAAACCGATGGTTTGTGACACACCTTTACGCATCTCTCGTTCGCTGCGCTCGCACGAAAACTATAGCCTAACCTAAAACCATTCCATCTTCCGTTCATTATTCGATATGATGGCGACATGTTTCAAATTTGCGAACGTGTCGGATCGGTTGTGGGGTTGGACTAGATTTTTACGAGCGAGCGGAGCGAGCGAGCAACGGTCACAATTTCCAAGCTATACATATACCTTATATTGCCTTCCATATATTTCGTGTTATTACCTAATTTTGTCAGCCATTTCGGACATCACATTGCACTGTACTATGAGGAAATAGTACTATTTATGTGAAACTATTCATAAACTGTAAACATGTGTCGGTAGGCAATAGGATAAATACATCCGGCTCCTCGGGCTGGTGCGAATATTTCAATGTCCGTATGTGCCAAAGCGTTGGTTTATGACACACCTATACGCGTCTCTCGCTCGCTGCGCTCGCTCGAAAACTATAGCCTAACCTAAAGCCAATCCATCTTGCGTTCATTATTCGATATGATGGCGACATATTTCAAATTTGCGAACGTGTCGGATCGGTTGTGGGGTTGGACTAGATTTTTACGAGCGAGCGGAGCGAGCGAGCAACGGTCACAATTTCCAAGCTATACATATACCATATATTGTCTTGCATATATTTCGTGCTTGTACCTAATTTTGTCAGCCATTTCGGACATCACGTTGCACTGAACTATGAGGAAACGGTACTAATTATGTTAAACTATTGGTAAACCGTAAACATTTGTCAGAAGGCAATAGGATAAAGACTTCCGGCTCCTCGGGCTGGTGCGAATATACCAATGTCCGCATGTGCCAAACCGATGATTTGTGACACACCTTTACGCGTCTCTCGTTCGCTGCGCCCGCACGAAAGCTATTGCCTAACCTAAAACCAATCAATCTTCCGTTCATTATTCGATATGGTGGCGACATATTTCAAATTTGCGAACGTGTGGGATCGATTGTGAGGTTGTACTAGATTTTTACGAGCGAACGGAGCGAGCGAGCAACGGTCACAATTTCCAAGCTATACATATACCTTATATTGCCTTCCATATATTTCGTGTTATTACCTAACTTTGTCAGCCATTTCGGACATCACATTGCACTGTACTATGAGGAAATTGTACTATTTATGTGAAACTATTCATAAACTGTAAACATGTGTCGGTAGGCAATAGGATAAATACTTCCGGCTCCTCGGGCTGGTGCGAATATATCTATGTCCGTATGTGCCAAACCGATGGTTTGTGACACACCTTTACGCGTCTCTCGTTCGCTGCGCTCGCACGAAAGCTATAGCCTAACCTAAAACCAATCCATCTTCCGTTCATTATTCGATATGGTGGCGACATATTTCAAATTTGCGAACGTGTGGGATCGGTTGTGAGGTTGGACTAGATTTTTACGAGCGACCGGAGCGAGCGAGCAACGGTCACAATTTCCAAGCTATACATATACCTTATATTGCCTTCCATATATTTCGTGTTATTACCTAATTTTGTCAGCCATTTCGAACATCACAATGCACTGTACTATGAGGAAATAGTACTATTTATGTGAAACTATTCATAAACTGTAAACATGTGTCGGTAGGCAATAGGATAAATACTTCCGGCTCCTCGGGCTGGTGCGAATATTTCAATGTCCGTATGTGCCAAACCGTTGGTTTATGACACACCTTTACGCGTCTCTCGCTCGCGGCGCTCGCTCGAAAACTATAGCCTAACCTAAAACCAATCCATCTTGCGTTCATTATTCGATATGATGGCGACATATTTCAAATTTGCGACCGTGTCGGATCGGTTGTGGGGTTGGACTAGATTTTTACGAGCGAGCGGAGCGAGCGAGCAACGGTCACAATTTCCAAGCTATACATATACCATATATTGTCTTGCATATATTTCGTGCTTGTACCTAATTTTGTCAGCCATTTCGGACATCACGTTCCACTGTACTATGAGGAAACGGTACTAATTATGTGAAACTATTGGTAAACCGTAAACATTTGTCAGAAGGCAATAGGATAAAGACTTCCGGCTCCTCGGGCTGGTGCGAATATATCAATGTCCGTATGTGCCAAACCGATGGTTTGTGACACACCTTTACGCGTCTCTCGTTCGCTGCGCTCGCACGAAAGCTATAGCCTAACCTAAAACCAATCCATCTTCCGTTCATTATTCGATATGGTGGCGACATATTTCAAATTTGCGAACGTGTGGGATCGGTTGTGAGGTTGGACTAGATTTTTACGAGCGAGCGGAGCGAGCGAGCAACGGTCACAATTTCCAAGCTATACATATACCTTATATTGCCTTCCATATATTTCGTGTTATTACCTAATTTTGTCAGCCATTTCGGACATCACATTGCACTGTACTATGAGGAAATAGTACTATTTCTGTGAAACTATTCATAAACTGTAAACATGTGTCGGTAGGCAATAGGATAAATACTTCCGGCTCCTCGGGCTGGTGCGAATATTTCAATGTCCGTATGTGCCAAACCGTTGGTTTATGACACACCTATACGCGTCTCTCGCTGGCGGCGCTCGCTCGAAAACTATAGCCTAACCTAAAACCAATCCATCTTGCGTTCATTATTCGATATGATGGCGACATATTTCAAATTTGCGAACGTGTCGGATCGGTTGTGGGGTTGGACTAGATTTTTACGAGCGAGCGGAGCGAGCGAGCAACGGTCACAATTTCCAAGCTATACATATACCATATATTGTCTTGCATATATTTCGTGCTTGTACCTAATTTTGTCAGCTATTTCGGACATCACGTTGCACTGTACTATGAGGAAACGGTACTAATTATGTGAAACTATTGGTAAACCGTAAACATTTGTCAGAAGGCAATAGGATAAAGACTTCCGGCTCCTCGGGGTGGTGCGAATATATCAATGTCCGTATGTGCCAAACCGATGGTTTGTGACACACCTTTACGCATCTCTCGTTCGCTGCGCTCGCACGAAAACTATAGCCTAACCTAAAACCAATCCATCTTCCGTTCATTATTCGATATGATGGCGACATGTTTCAAATTTGCGAACGTGTCGGATCGGTTGTGGGGTTGGACTAGATTTTTACGAGCGAGCGGAGCGAGCGAGCAACGGTCACAATTTCCAAGCTATACATATACCTTATATTGCCTTCCATATATTTCGTGTTATTACCTAATTTTGTCAGCCATTTCGGACATCACATTGCACTGTACTATGAGGAAATAGTATTATTTATGTGAAACTATTCATAAACTGTAAACATGTGTCGGTAGGCAATAGGATAAATACATCCGGCTCCTCGGGCTGGTGCGAATATTTCAATGTCCGTATGTGCCAAACCGTTGGTTTATGACACACCTTTACGCGTCTCTCGCTCGCGGCGCTCGCTCGAAAACTATAGCCTAACCTAAAACCAATCCATCTTGCGTTCATTATTCGATATGGTGGCGACATATTTCAAATTTGCGAACGTGTGGGATCGGTTGTGAGGTTGGACTAGATTTTTACGAGCGAGCGGAGCGAGCGAGCAACGGTCACAATTTCCAAGCTATACATATACCTTATATTGCCTTCCATATATTTCGTGTTATTACCTAATTTTGTTAGCCATTTCGGACATCACATTGCACTGTACTATGAGGAAATAGTACTATTTCTGTGAAACTATTCATAAACTGTAAACATGTGTCGGTAGGCAATAGGATAAATACTTCCGGCTCCTCGGGCTGGTGCGAATATTTCAATGTCCGTATGTGCCAAACCGTTGGTTTCTGACACACCTATACGCGTCTCTCGCTGGCGGCGCTCGCTCGAAAACTATAGCCTAACCTAAAACCAATCCATCTTGCGTTCATTATTCGATATGATGGCGACATATTTCAAATTTGCGAACGTGTCGGATCGGTTGTGGGGTTGGACTAGATTTTTACGAGCGAGCGGAGCGAGCGAGCAACGGTCACAATTTTCAAGCTATACATATACCATATATTGCCTTCCATATATTTCGTGTTATTACCTAATTTTGTCAGCCATTTCGGACATCACATTGCACTGTACTATGAGGAAATAGTACTATTTATGTGAAACTATTCATAAACTGTAAACATGTGTCGGTAGGCAATAGGATAAATACTTCCGGCTCCTCGGGCTGGTGCGAATATATCAATGTCCGTATGTGCCAAACCGATGGTTTGTGACACACCTTTACGCGTCTCTCGTTCGCTGCGCTCGCACGAAAGCTATAGCCTAACCTAACACCAATCCATCTTGCGTTCATTATTCGATATGATGGCGACATATTTCAAATTTGCGAACGTGTCGGATCGGTTGTGGGGTTGGACTAGATTTTTACGAGCGAGCGGAGCGAGCGAGCAACGGTCACAATTTCCAAGCTATACATATACCATATATTGTCTTGCATATATTTCGTGCTTGTACCTAATTTTGTCAGCCATTTCGGACATCACGTTGCACTCTACTATGAGGAAACGGTACTAATTATGTGAAACTATTGGTAAACCGTAAACATTTGTCAGAAGGCAATAGGAAAAAGACTTCCGGCTCCTCGGGCTGGTGCGAATATATCAATGTCCGTATGTGCCAAACCGATGGTTTGTGACACACCTTTACGCGTCTCTCGTTCGCTGCGCTCGCACGAAAGCTATAGCCTAACATAAAACCAATCCATCTTCCGTTCATTATTCGATATGGTGGCGACATATTTCAAATTTGCGAACGTGTGGGATCGGTTGTGAGGTTGGACTAGATTTTTACGAGCGAGCGGAGCGAGCGAGCAACGGTCACAATTTCCAAGCTATACATATACCTTATATTGCCTTCCATATATTTCGTGTTATTACCTAATTTTGTCAGCCATTTCGGACATCACATTGCACTGTACTATGAGGAAACGGTACTAATTATGTGAAACTATTGGTAAACCGTAAACATTTGTCAGAAGGCAATAGGATAAAGACTTCCGGCTCCTCGGGCTGGTGCGAATATATCAGTGTCCGTATGTGCCAAACCGATGGTTTGTGACACACCTTTACGCGTGTCTCGTTCGCTGCGCTCGCACGAAAGCTATAGCCTAACCTAAAACCAATCCATCTTCCGTTCATTATTCGATATGGTGGCGACATATTTCAAATTTGCGAACGTGTGGGATCGGTTGTGGGGTTGGACTAGATTTTTACGAGCGAGCGGAGCGAGCGAGCAACGGTCACAATTTCCAAGCTATACATATACCATATATTGCCTTCCATATATTTCGTGTTATTACCTAATTTTGTCAGCCATTTCGGACATCACATTGCACTGTACTATGAGGAAATAGTACTATTTATGTGGAACTATTCATAAACTGTAAACATGTGTCGGTAGGCAATAGGATAAATACTTCCGGCTCCTCGGGCTGGTGCGAATATTTCAATGTCCGTATGAGCCAAACCGATGGTTTGTGACACACCTTTACGCGTCTCTCGTTCGCTGCGCTCGCACGAAAGCTATAGCCTAACCTAAAACCAATCCATCTTGCGTTCATTATTCGATACGATGGCGACATATTTCAAATTTGCGAACGTGTCGGATCGGTTGTGGGGTTGGACTAGATTTTTACGAGCGAGCGGAGCGAGCGAGCAACGGTCACAATTTCCAAGCTATACATATACCATATAATGTCTTGCATATATTTCGTGCTTGTACCTAATTTTGTCAGCCATTTCGGACATCACATTGCACTGTACTATGTGGAAATAGTACTATTTATGTGAAACTATTCATAAACTGTAAACATGTGTCGGTAGGCAATAGGATAAATACTTCCGGCTCCTCGGGCTGGTGCGAATATTTCAATGTCCGTATGTGCCAAACCGTTGGTTTATGACACACCTTTACGCGTCTCTCGCTCGCGGCGCTCGCTCGAAAACTATAGCCTAACCTAAAACCAATCCATCTTGCGTTCATTATTCGATATGATGGCGACATATTTCAAATTTGCGAACGTGTCGGATCGGTTGTGGGGTTGGACTAGATTTTTACGAGCGAGCGGAGCGAGCGAGCAACGGTCACAATTTCCAAGCTATACATATACCATATATTGTCTTGCATATATTTCGTGCTTGTACCTAATTTTGTCAGCTATTTCGGACATCACGTTGCACTGTACTATGAGGAAACGGTACTAATTATGTGAAACTATTGGTAAACCGTAAACATTTGTCAGAAGGCAATAGGATAAAGACTTCCGGCTCCTCGGGGTGGTGCGAATATATCAATGTCCGTATGTGCCAAACCGATGGTTTGTGACACACCTTTACGCATCTCTCGTTCGCTGCGCTCGCACGAAAACTATAGCCTAACCTAAAACCAATCCATCTTCCGTTCATTATTCGATATGATGGCGACATGTTTCAAATTTGCGAACGTGTCGGATCGGTTGTGGGGTTGGACTAGATTTTTACGAGCGAGCGGAGCGAGCGAGCAACGGTCACTATTTCCAAGCTATACATATACCTTATATTGCCTTCCATATATTTCGTGTTATTACCTAATTTTGTCAGCCATTTCGGACATCACATTGCACTGTACTATGAGGAAATAGTACTATTTATGTGAAACTATTCATAAACTGTAAACATGTGTCGGTAGGGCAATAGGATAAATACATCCGGCTCCTCGGGCTGGTGCGAATATTTCAATGTCCGTATGTGCCAAACCGTTGGTTTATGACACACCTATACGCGTCTCTCGCTCGCTGCGCTCGCTCGAAAACTATAGCCTAACCTAAAACCAATCCATCTTGCGTTCATTATTCGATATGATGGCGACATATTTCAAATTTGCGAACGTGTCGGATCGGTTGTGGGGTTGGACTAGATTTTTACGAGCGAGCGGAGCGAGCGAGCAACGGTCACAATTTCCAAGCTATACATATACCATATATTGTCTTGCATATATTTCGTGCTTGTACCTAATTTTGTCAGCCATTTCGGACATCACGTTGCACTGTACTATGAGGAAACGGTACTAATTATGTTAAACTATTGGTAAACCGTAAACATTTGTCAGAAGGCAATAGGATAAGGACTTCCGGCTCCTCGGGCTGGTGCGAATATATCAATGTCCGCATGTGCCAAACCGATGATTTGTGACACACCTTTACGCGTCTCTCGTTCGCTGCGCCCGCACGAAAGCTATTGCCTAACCTAAAACCAATCAATCTTCCGTTCATTATTCGATATGGTGGCGACATATTTCAAATTTGCGAACGTGTGGGATCGATTGTGAGGTTGGACTAGATTTTTACGAGCGAACGGAGCGAGCGAGCAACGGTCACAATTTCCAAGCTATACATATACCTTATATTGCCTTCCATATATTTCGTGTTATTACCTAACTTTGTCAGCCATTTCGGACATCACATTGCACTGTACTATGAGGAAATTGTACTATTTATGTGAAACTATTCATAAACTGTAAACATGTGTCGGTAGGCAATAGGATAAATACTTCCGGCTCCTCGGGCTGGTGCGAATATATCTATGTCCGTATGTGCCAAACCGATGGTTTGTGACACACCTTTACGCGTCTCTCGTTCGCTGCGCTCGCACGAAAGCTATAGCCTAACCTAAAACCAATCCATCTTCCGTTCATTATTCGATATGGTGGCGACATATTTCAAATTTGCGAACGTGTGGGATCGGTTGTGAGGTTGGACTAGATTTTCACGAGCGACCGGAGCGAGCGAGCAACGGTCACAATTTCCAAGCTATACATATACCTTATATTGCCTTCCATATATTTCGTGTTATTACCTAATTTTGTCAGCCATTTCGAACATCACAATGCACTGTACTATGAGGAAATAGTACTATTTATGTGAAACTATTCATAAACTGTAAACATGTGTCGGTAGGCAATAGGATAAATACTTCCGGCTCCTCGGGCTGGTGCGAATATTTCAATGTCCGTATGTGCCAAACCGTTGGTTTATGACACACCTTTACGCGTCTCTCGCTCGCGGCGCTCGCTCGAAAACTATAGCCTAACCTAAAACCAATCCATCTTCCGTTCATTATTCGATATGATGGCGACATGTTTCAAATTTGCGAAGCGTGTCGGATCGGTTGTGGGGTTGGACTAGATTTTTACGAGCGAGCGGAGCGAGCGAGCAACGGTCACAATTTCCAAGTTATACATATACCTTATATTGCCTTCCATATATTTCGTGTTATTACCTAATTTTGTCAGCCATTTCGGACATCACATTGCACTGTACTATGAGGAAATAGTACTATTTATGTGAAACTATTCATAAACTGTAAACATGTGTCGGTAGGCAATAGGATAAATACATCCGGCTCCTCGGGCTGGTGCGAATATTTCAATGTCCGTATGTGCCAAAGCGTTGGTTTATGACACACCTATACGCGTCTCTCGCTCGCTGCGCTCGCTCGAAAACTATAGCCTAACCTAAAGCCAATCCAT
Organism: Bombus affinis; assembly: GCF_024516045.1. Lineage (NCBI taxonomy): Eukaryota > Metazoa > Arthropoda > Insecta > Hymenoptera > Apidae > Bombus > Bombus affinis. The sequence continues at coordinate 99,963 of NW_026108882.1, read as the reverse complement.
CTTGCGTTCATTATTCGATATGATGGCGACATATTTCAAATTTGCGAACGTGTCGGATCGGTTGTGGGGTTGGACTAGATTTTTACGAGCGAGCGGAGCGAGCGAGCAACGGTCACAATTTCCAAGCTATACATTTACCATATATTGTCTTGCATATATTTCGTGCTTGTACCTAATTTTGTCAGCAATTTCGGACATCACGTTGCACTGAACTATGAGGAAACGGTACTAATTATGTTAAACTATTGGTAAACCGTAAACATTTGTCAGAAGGCAATAGGATAAAGACTTCCGGCTCCTCGGGCTGGTGCGAATATACCAATGTCCGCATGTGCCAAACCGATGATTTGTGACACACCTTTACGCGTCTCTCGTTCGCTGCGCCCGCACGAAAGCTATTGCCTAACCTAAAACCAATCAATCTTCCGTTCATTATTCGATATGGTGGCGACATATTTCAAATTTGCGAACGTGTGGGATCGATTGTGAGGTTGTACTAGATTTTTACGAGCGAACGGAGCGAGCGAGCAACGGTCACAATTTCCAAGCTATACATATACCTTATATTGCCTTCCATATATTTCGTGTTATTACCTAACTTTGTCAGCCATTTCGGACATCACATTGCACTGTACTATGAGGAAATTGTACTATTTATGTGAAACTATTCATAAACTGTAAACATGTGTCGGTAGGCAATAGGATAAATACTTCCGGCTCCTCGGGCTGGTGCGAATATATCTATGTCCGTATGTGCCAAACCGATGGTTTGTGACACACCTTTACGCGTCTCTCGTTCGCTGCGCTCGCACGAAAGCTATAGCCTAACCTAAAACCAATCCATCTTCCGTTCATTATTCGATATGGTGGCGACATATTTCAAATTTGCGAACGTGTGGGATCGGTTGTGAGGTTGGACTCGATTTTTACGAGCGACCGGAGCGAGCGAGCAACGGTCACAATTTCCAAGCTATACATATACCTTATATTGCCTTCCATATATTTCGTGTTATTACCTAATTTTGTCAGCCATTTCGAACATCACAATGCACTGTACTATGAGGAAATAGTACTATTTATGTGAAACTATTCATAAACTGTAAACATGTGTCGGTAGGCAATAGGATAAATACTTCCGGCTCCTCGGGCTGGTGCGAATATTTCAATGTCCGTATGTGCCAAACCGTTGGTTTATGACACACCTTTACGCGTCTCTCGCTCGCGGCGCTCGCTCGAAAACTATAGCCTAACCTAAAACCAATCCATCTTGCGTTCATTATTCGATATGATGGCGACATATTTCAAATTTGCGACCGTGTCGGATCGGTTGTGGGGTTGGACTAGATTTTTACGAGCGAGCGGAGCGAGCGAGCAACGGTCACAATTTCCAAGCTATACATATACCATATATTGTCTTGCATATATTTCGTGCTTGTACCTAATTTTGTCAGCCATTTCGGACATCACGTTCCACTGTACTATGAGGAAACGGTACTAATTATGTGAAACTATTGGTAAACCGTAAACATTTGTCAGAAGGCAATAGGATAAAGACTTCCGGCTCCTCGGGCTGGTGCGAATATATCAATGTCCGTATGTGCCAAACCGATGGTTTGTGACACACCTTTACGCGTCTCTCGTTCGCTGCGCTCGCACGAAAGCTATAGCCTAACCTAAAACCAATCCATCTTCCGTTCATTATTCGATATGGTGGCGACATATTTCAAATTTGCGAACGTGTGGGATCGGTTGTGAGGTTGGACTAGATTTTTACGAGCGAGCGGAGCGAGCGAGCAACGGTCACAATTTCCAAGCTATACATATACCTTATATTGCCTTCCATATATTTCGTGTTATTACCTAATTTTGTCAGCCATTTCGGACATCACATTGCACTGTACTATGAGGAAATAGTACTATTTCTGTGAAACTATTCATTAAACTGTAAACATGTGTCGGTAGGCAATAGGATAAATACTTCCGGCTCCTCGGGCTGGTGCGAATATTTCAATGTCCGTATGTGCCAAACCGTTGGTTTATGACACACCTATACGCGTCTCTCGCTGGCGGCGCTCGCTCGAAAACTATAGCCTAACCTAAAACCAATCCATCTTGCGTTCATTATTCGATATGATGGCGACATATTTCAAATTTGCGAACGTGTCGGATCGGTTGTGGGGTTGGACTAGATTTTTACGAGCGAGCGGAGCGAGCGAGCAACGGTCACAATTTTCAAGCTATACATATACCATATATTGTCTTGCATATATTTCGTGCTTGTACCTAATTTTGTCAGCCATTTCGGACATCACGTTGCACTGTACTATGAGGAAACGGTACTAATTATGTGAAACTATTGGTAAACTGTAAACATTTGTCAGAAGGCAATAGGATAAAGACTTCCGGCTCCTCGCGCTGGTGCGAATATATCAGTGTCCGTATGTGCCAAACCGATGGTTTGTGACACACCTTTACGTGTCTCTCGTTCGCTGCGCTCGCACGAAAGCTATAGCCTAACCTAAAACCAATCCATCTTCCGTTCATTATTCGATATGGTGGCGACACATTTCAAATTTGCGAACGTGTGGGATCGGTTGTGAGGTTGGACTAGATTTTTACGAGCGAGCGGAGCGAGCGAGCAACGGTCACAATTTCCAAGCTATACATATACCATATATTGCCTTCCATATATTTCGTGTTATTACCTAATTTTGTCAGCCATTTCGGACATCACATTGCACTGTACTATGAGGAAATAGTACTATTTATGTGAAACTATTCATAAACTGTAAACATGTGTCGGTAGGCAATAGGATAAATACTTCCGGCTCCTCGGGCTGGTGCGAATATATCAATGTCCGTATGTGCCAAACCGATGGTTTGTGACACACCTTTACGCGTCTCTCGTTCGCTGCGCTCGCACGAAAGCTATAGCCTAACCTAAAACCAATCCATCTTGCGTTCATTATTCGATATGGTGGCGACATATTTCAAATTTGCGAACGTGTGGGATCGGTTGTGAGGTTGGACTAGATTTTTACGAGCGAGCGGAGCGAGCGAGCAACGGTCACAATTTCCAAGCTATACATATACCTTATATTGCCTTCCATATATTTCGTGTTATTACCTAATTTTGTCAGCCATTTCGAACATCACATTGCACTGTACTATGAGGAAATAGTACTATTTATGTGAAACTATTCATAAACTGTAAACATGTGTCGGTAGGCAATAGGATAAATACTTCCGGCTCCTCGCGCTGGTGCGAATATATCAATGTCCGTATGTGCCAAAACGATGGTTTGTGACACACCTTTACGCGTCTCTCGTTCGCTGCGCTCGCACGAAAGCTATAGCCTAAACTAAAACCAATCCATCTTGCGTTCATTATTCGATATGATGGCGACATATTTCAAATTTGCGAACGTGTCGGATCGGTTGTGGGGTTGGACTAGATTTTTACGAGCGAGCGGAGCGAACGAGCAACGGTCACAATTTCCAAGCTATACATATACCTTATATTGCCTTCCATATATTTCGTGTTATTACCTAATTTTGTCAGCCATTTCGGACATCACGTTGCACTGTACTATGAGGAAACGGTACTAATTATGTGAAACTATTCATAAACTGTAAACATGTGTCGGTAGGCAATAGGATAAATACTTCCGGCTCCTCGGGCTGGTGCGAATATTTCAATGTCCGTATGTGCCAAACCGTTGGTTTATGAGACACCTATACGCGTCTATCGCTCGCGGCGCTCGCTCGAAAACTATAGCCTAACCTAAAACCAATCCATCTTGCGTTCATTATTCGATATGATGGCGACATGTTTCAAATTTGCGAACGTGTCGGATCGGTTGTGGGGTTGGACTAGATTTTTACGAGCGAGCGGAGCGAGCGAGCAACGGTCACAATTTCCAAGCTATACATATACCATATATTGCCTTCCATATATTTCGTGTTATTACCTAAATTTGTCAGCCATTTCGGACATCACATTGCACTGTACTATGAGGAAATAGTACTATTTATGTGAAACTATTCATAAACTGTAAACATGTGTCGGTAGGCAATAGGATAAATACTTCCGGCTCCTCGGGCTGGTGCGAATATATCAATGTCCGTATGTGCCAAACCGATGGTTTGTGACACACCTTTACGCGTCTCTCGTTCGCTGCGCTCGCACGAAAGCTATAGCCTAACCTAAAACCAATCCATCTTGCGTTCATTATTCGATATGATGGCGACATATTTCAAATTTGCGAACGTGTCGGATCGGTTGTGGGGTTGGACTAGATTTTTACGAGCGAGCGGAGCGAGCGAGCAACGGTCACAATTTCCAAGCTATACATATACCTTATATTGCCTTCCATATATTTCGTGTTATTACCTAATTTTGTCAGCCATTTCGGACATCACATTGCACTGTACTATGAGGAAATAGTACTATTTATGTGAAACTATTCATAAACTGTAAACATGTGTCGGTAGGCAATAGGATAAATACATCCGGCTCCTCGGGCTGGTGCGAATATTTCAATGTCCGTATGTGCCAAACCGTTGGTTTATGACACACCTATACGCGTCTCTCGCTCGCTGCGCTCGCTCGAAAACTATAGCCTAACCTAAAACCAATCCATCTTGCGTTCATTATTCGATATGATGGCGACATATTTCAAATTTGCGAACGTGTCGGATCGGTTGTGGGGTTGGACTAGATTTTTTACGAGCGAGCGGAGCGAGCGAGCAACGGTCACAATTTCCAAGCTATACATATACCATATATTGTCTTGCATATATTTCGTGCTTGTACCTAATTTTGTCAGCCATTTCGGACATCACGTTGCACTGTACTATGAGGAAACGGTACTAATTATGTTAAACTATTGGTAAACCGTAAACATTTGTCAGAAGGCAATAGGATAAGGACTTCCGGCTCCTCGGGCTGGTGCGAATATATCAATGTCCGCATGTGCCAAACCGATGATTTGTGACACACCTTTACGCGTCTCTCGTTCGCTGCGCCCGCACGAAAGCTATTGCCTATCCTAAAACCAATCAATCTTCCGTTCATTATTCGATATGGTGGCGACATATTTCAAATTTGCGAACGTGTGGGATCGATTGTGAGGTTGGACTAGATTTTTACGAGCGAACGGAGCGAGCGAGCAACGGTCACAATTTCCAAGCTATACATATACCTTATATTGCCTTCCATATATTTCGTGTTATTACCTAACTTTGTCAGCCATTTCGGACATCACATTTCACTGTACTATGAGGAAATTGTACTATTTATGTGAAACTATTCATAAACTGTAAACATGTGTCGGTAGGCAATAGGATAAATACTTCCGGCTCCTCGGGCTGGTGCGAATATATCTATGTCCGTATGTGCCAAACCGATGGTTTGTGACACACCTTTACGCGTCTCTCGTTCGCTGCGCTCGCACGAAAGCTATAGCCTAACCTAAAACCAATCCATCTTCCGTTCATTATTCGATATGGTGGCGACATATTTCAAATTTGCGAACGTGTGGGATCGGTTGTGAGGTTGGACTAGATTTTCACGAGCGACCGGAGCGAGCGAGCAACGGTCACAATTTCCAAGCTATACATATACCTTATATTGCCTTCCATATATTTCGTGTTATTACCTAATTTTGTCAGCCATTTCGAACATCACAATGCACTGTACTATGAGGAAATAGTACTATTTATGTGAAACTATTCATAAACTGTAAACATGTGTCGGTAGGCAATAGGATAAATACTTCCGGCTCCTCGGGCTGGTGCGAATATTTCAATGTCCGTATGTGCCAAACCGTTGGTTTATGACACACCTTTACGCGTCTCTCGCTCGCGGCGCTCGCTCGAAAACTATAGCCTAACCTAAAACCAATCCATCTTCCGTTCATTATTCGATATGATGGCGACATGTTTCAAATTTGCGAACGTGTCGGATCGGTTGTGGGGTTGGACTAGATTTTTACGAGCGAGCGGAGCGAGCGAGCAACGGTCACAATTTCCAAGCTATACATATACCTTATATTGCCTTCCATATATTTCGTGTTATTACCTAATTTTGTCAGCCATTTCGGACATCACATTGCACTGTACTATGAGGAAATAGTACTATTTAAGTGAAACTATTCATAAACTGTAAACATGTGTCGGTAGGCAATAGGATAAATACATCCGGCTCCTCGGGCTGGTGCGAATATTTCAATGTCCGTATGTGCCAAAGCGTTGGTTTATGACACACCTATACGCGTCTCTCGCTCGCTGCGCTCGCTCGAAAACTATAGCCTAACCTAAAGCCAATCCATCTTGCGTTCATTATTCGATATGATGGCGACATATTTCAAATTTGCGAACGTGTCGGATCGGTTGTGGGGTTGGACTAGATTTTTACGAGCGAGCGGAGCGAGCGAGCAACGGTCACAATTTCCAAGCTATACATATACCATATATTGTCTTGCATATATTTCGTGCTTGTACCTAATTTTGTCAGCCATTTCGGACATCACGTTGCACTGAACTATGAGGAAACGGTACTAATTATGTTAAACTATTGGTAAACCGTAAACATTTGTCAGAAGGCAATAGGATGAAGACTTCCGGCTCCTCGGGCTGGTGCGAATATACCAATGTCCGCATGTGCCAAACCGATGATTTGTGACACACCTTTACGCGTCTCTCGTTCGCTGCGCCCGCACGAAAGCTATTGCCTAACCTAAAACCAATCAATCTTCCGTTCATTATTCGATATGGTGGCGACATATTTCAAATTTGCGAACGTGTGGGATCGATTGTGAGGTTGTACTAGATTTTTACGAGCGAACGGAGCGAGCGAGCAACGGTCACAATTTCCAAGCTATACATATACCTTATATTGCCTTCCATATATTTCGTGTTATTACCTAACTTTGTCAGCCATTTCGGACATCACATTGCACTGTACTATGAGGAAATTGTACTATTTATGTGAAACTATTCATAAACTGTAAACATGTGTCGGTAGGCAATAGGATAAATACTTCCGGCTCCTCGGGCTGGTGCGAATATATCTATGTCCGTATGTGCCAAACCGATGGTTTGTGACACACCTTTACGCGTCTCTCGTTCGCTGCGCTCGCACGAAAGCTATAGCCTAACCTAAAACCAATCCATCTTCCGTTCATTATTCGATATGGTGGCGACATATTTCAAATTTGCGAACGTGTGGGATCGGTTGTGAGGTTGGACTAGATTTTTACGAGCGACCGGAGCGAGCGAGCAACGGTCACAATTTCCAAGCTATACATATACCTTATATTGCCTTCCATATATTTCGTGTTATTACCTAATTTTGTCAGCCATTTCGAACATCACAATGCACTGTACTATGAGGAAATAGTACTATTTATGTGAAACTATTCATAAACTGTAAACATGTGTCGGTAGGCAATAGGATAAATACTTCCGGCTCCTCGGGCTGGTGCGAATATTTCAATGTCCGTATGTGCCAAACCGTTGGTTTATGACACACCTTTACGCGTCTCTCGCTCGCGGCGCTCGCTCGAAAACTATAGCCTAACCTAAAACCAATCCATCTTGCGTTCATTATTCGATATGATGGCGACATATTTCAAATTTGCGACCGTGTCGGATCGGTTGTGGGGTTGGACTAGATTTTTACGAGCGAGCGGAGCGAGCGAGCAACGGTCACAATTTCCAAGCTATACATATACCATATATTGTCTTGCATATATTTCGTGCTTGTACCTAATTTTGTCAGCCATTTCGGACATCACGTTCCACTGTACTATGAGGAAACGGTACTAATTATGTGAAACTATTGGTAAACCGTAAACATTTGTCAGAAGGCAATAGGATAAAGACTTCCGGCTCCTCGGGCTGGTGCGAATATATCAATGTCCGTATGTGCCAAACCGATGGTTTGTGACACACATTTACGCGTCTCTCGTTCGCTGCGCTCGCACGAAAGCTATAGCCTAACCTAAAACCAATCCATCTTCCGTTCATTATTCGATATGGTGGCGACATATTTCAAATTTGCGAACGTGTGGGATCGGTTGTGAGGTTGGACTAGATTTTTACGAGCGAGCGGAGCGAGCGAGCAACGGTCACAATTTCCAAGCTATACATATACCTTATATTGCCTTCCATATATTTCGTGTTATTACCTAATTTTGTCAGCCATTTCGGACATCACATTGCACTGTACTATGAGGAAATAGTACTATTTCTGTGAAACTATTAATAAACTGTAAACATGTGTCGGTAGGCAATAGGATAAATACTTCCGGCTCCTCGGGCTGGTGCGAATATTTCAATGTCCGTATGTGCCAAACCGTTGGTTTATGACACACCTATACGCGTCTCTCGCTGGCGGCGCTCGCTCGAAAACTATAGCCTAACCTAAAACCAATCCATCTTGCGTTCATTATTCGATATGATGGCGACATATTTCAAATTTGCGAACGTGTCGGATCGGTTGTGGGGTTGGACTAGATTTTTACGAGCGAGCGGAGCGAGCGAGCAACGGTCACAATTTTCAAGCTATACATATACCATATATTGTCTTGCATATATTTCGTGCTTGTACCTAATTTTGTCAGCCATTTCGGACATCACGTTGCACTGTACTATGAGGAAACGGTACTAATTATGTGAAACTATTGGTAAACCGTAAACATTTGTCAGAAGGCAATAGGATAAAGACTTCCGGCTCCTCACGCTGGTGCGAATATATCAGTGTCCGTATGTGCCAAACCGATGGTTTGTGACACACCTTTACGCGTCTCTCGTTCGCTGCGCTCGCACGAAAGCTATAGCCTAACCTAAAACCAATCCATCTTCCGTTCATTATTCGATATGGTGGCGACATATTTCAAATTTGCGAACGTGTGGGATCGGTTGTGATGTTGGACTAGATTTTTACGAGCGAGCGGAGCGAACGAGCAACGGTCACAATTTCCAAGCTATACATATACCTTATATTGCCTTCCATATATTTCGTGTTATTACCTAATTTTGTCAGCCATTTCGGACATCACGTTGCACTGTACTATGAGGAAACGGTACTAATTATGTGAAACTATTCATAAACTGTAAACATGTGTCGGTAGGCAATAGGATAAATACTTCCGGCTCCTCGGGCTGGTGCGAATATTTCAATGTCCGTATGTGCCAAACCGTTGGTTTATGACACACCTATACGCGTCTCTCGCTCGCGGCGCTCGCTCGAAAACTATAGCCTAACCTAAAACCAATCCATCTTGCGTTCATTATTCGATATGATGGCGACATGTTTCAAATTTGCGAACGTGTCGGATCGGTTGTGGGGTTGGACTAGATTTTTACGAGCGAGCGGACCGAGCGAGCAACGGTCACAATTTCCAAGCTATACATATACCATATATTGTCTTGCATATATTTCGTGCTTGTACCTAATTTTGTCAGCTATTTCGGACATCACGTTGCACTGTACTATGAGGATACGGTACTAATTATGTGAAACTATTGGTAAACCGTAAACATTTGTCAGAAGGCAATAGGATAAAGACTTCCGGCTCCTCGGGCTGGTGCGAATATATCAATGTCCGTATGTGCCAAACCGATGGTTTGTGACACACCTTTACGCATCTCTCGTTCGCTGCGCTCGCACGAAAACTATAGCCTAACCTAAAACCAATCCATCTTCCGTTCATTATTCGATATGATGGCGACATGTTTCAAATTTGCGAACGTGTCGGATCGGTTGTGCGGTTGGACTAGATTTTTACGAGCGAGCGGAGCGAGCGAGCAACGGTCACAATTTCCAAGCTATACATATACCTTATATTGCCTTCCATATATTTCGTGTTATTACCTAATTTTGTCAGCCATTTCGGACATCACATTGCACTGTACTATGAGGAAATAGTACTATTTATGTGAAACTATTCATAAACTGTAAACATGTGTCGGTAGGCAATAGGATAAATACTTCCGGCTCCTCGGGCTGGTGCGAATATTTCAATGTCCGTATGTGCCAAACCGTTGGTTTATGACACACCTATACGCGTCTCTCGCTCGCTGCGCTCGCTCGAAAACTATAGCCTAACCTAAAACCAATCCATCTTGCGTTCATTATTCGATATGATGGCGACATATTTCAAATTTGCGAACGTGTCGTATCGGTTGTGGGGTTGGACTAGATTTTTACGAGCGAGCGGAGCGAGCGAGCAACGGTCACAATTTCCAAGCTTTACATATACCATATATTGTCTTGCATATATTTCGTGCTTGTACCTAATTTTGTCAGCCATTTCGGACATCACGTTGCACTGTACTATGAGGAAACGGTACTAATTATGTTAAACTATTGGTAAACCGTAAACATTTGTCAGAAGGCAATAGGATAAAGACTTCCGGCTCCTCGGGCTGGTGCGAATATACCAATGTCCGCATGTGCCAAACCGATGATTTGTGACACACCTTTACGCGTCTCTCGTTCGCTGCGCCCGCACGAAAGCTATTGCCTAACCTAAAACCAATCAATCTTCCGTTCATTATTCGATATGGTGGCGACATATTTCAAATTTGCGAACGTGTGGGATCGATTGTGAGGTTGGACTAGATTTTTACGAGCGAACGGAGCGAGCGAGCAACGGTCACAATTTCCAAGCTATACATATACCTTATATTGCCTTCCATATATTTCGTGTTATTACCTAACTTTGTCAGCCATTTCGGACATCACATTGCACTGTACTATGAGGAAATTGTACTATTTATGTGAAACTATTCATAAACTGTAAACATGTGTCGGTAGGCAATAGGATAAATACTTCCGGCTCCTCGGGCTGGTGCGAATATATCTATGTCCGTATGTGCCAAACCGATGGTTTGTGACACACCTTTACGCGTCTCTCGTTCGCTGCGCTCGCACGAAAGCTATAGCCTAACCTAAAACCAATCCATCTTCCGTTCATTATTCGATATGGTGGCGACATATTTCAAATTTGCGAACGTGTGGGATCGGTTGTGAGGTTGGACTAGATTTTTACGAGCGACCGGAGCGAGCGAGCAACGGTCACAATTTCCAAGCTATACATATACCTTATATTGCCTTCCATATATTTCGTGTTATTACCTAATTTTGTCAGCCATTTCGAACATCACAATGCACTGTACTATGAGGAAATAGTACTATTTATGTGAAACTATTCATAAACTGTAAACATGTGCCGGTAGGCAATAGGATAAATACTTCCGGCTCCTCGGGCTGGTGCGAATATTTCAATGTCCGTATGTGCCAAACCGTTGGTTTATGACACACCTTTACGCGTCTCTCGCTCGCGGCGCTCGCTCGAAAACTATAGCCTAACCTAAAACCAATCCATCTTGCGTTCTTTATTCGATATGATGGCGACATATTTCAAATTTGCGACCGTGTCGGATCGGTTGTGGGGTTGGACTAGATTTTTACGAGCGAGCGGAGCGAGCGAGCAACGGTCACAATTTCCAAGCTATACATATACCATATATTGTCTTGCATATATTTCGTGCTTGTACCTAATTTTGTCAGCCATTTCGGACATCACGTTCCACTGTACTATGAGGAAACGGTACTAATTATGTGAAACTATTGGTAAACCGTAAACATTTGTCAGAAGGCAATAGGATAAAGACTTCCGGCTCCTCGGGCTGGTGCGAATATATCAATGTCCGTATGTGCCAAACCGATGGTTTGTGACACACCTTTACGCGTCTCTCGTTCGCTGCGCTCGCACGAAAGCTATAGCCTAACCTAAAACCAATCCATCTTCCGTTCATTATTCGATATGGTGGCGACATATTTCAAATTTGCGAACGTGTGGGATCGGTTGTGAGGTTGGACTAGATTTTTACGAGCGAGCGGAGCGAGCGAGCAACGGTCACAATTTCCAAGCTATACATATACCTTATATTGCCTTCCATATATTTCGTGTTATTACCTAATTTTGTCAGCCATTTCGGACATCACATTGCACTGTACTATGAGGAAATAGTACTATTTCTGTGAAACTATTCATTAAACTGTAAACATGTGTCGGTAGGCAATAGGATAAATACTTCCGGCTCCTCGGGCTGGTGCGAATATTTCAATGTCCGTATGTGCCAAACCGTTGGTTTATGACACACCTATACGCGTCTCTCGCTGGCGGCGCTCGCTCGAAAACTATAGCCTAACCTAAAACCAATCCATCTTGCGTTCATTATTCGATATGATGGCGACATATTTCAAATTTGCGAACGTGTCGGATCGGTTGTGGGGTTGGACTAGATTTTTACGAGCGAGCGGAGCGAGCGAGCAACGGTCACAATTTTCAAGCTATACATATACCATATATTGTCTTGCATATATTTCGTGCTTGTACCTAATTTTGTCAGCCATTTCGGACATCACGTTGCACTGTACTATGAGGAAACGGTACTAATTATGTGAAACTATTGGTAAACTGTAAACATTTATCAGAAGGCAATAGGATAAAGACTTCCGGCTCCTCGCGCTGGTGCGAATATATCAGTGTCCGTATGTGCCAAACCGATGGTTTGTGACACACCTTTACGTGTCTCTCGTTCGCTGCGCTCGCACGAAAGCTATAGCCTAACCTAAAACCAATCCATCTTCCGTTCATTATTCGATATGGTGGCGACACATTTCAAATTTGCGAACGTGTGGGATCGGTTGTGAGGTTGGACTAGATTTTTACGAGCGAGCGGAGCGAGCGAGCAACGGTCACAATTTCCAAGCTATACATATACCATATATTGCCTTCCATATATTTCGTGTTATTACCTAATTTTGTCAGCCATTTCGGACATCACATTGCACTGTACTATGAGGAAATAGTACTATTTATGTGAAACTATTCATAAACTGTAAACATGTGTCGGTAGGCAATAGGATAAATACTTCCGGCTCCTCGGGCTGGTGCGAATATATCAATGTCCGTATGTGCCAAACCGATGGTTTGTGACACACCTTTACGCGTCTCTCGTTCGCTGCGCTCGCACGAAAGCTATAGCCTAACCTAAAACCAATCCATCTTGCGTTCATTATTCGATATGGTGGCGACATATTTCAAATTTGCGAACGTGTGGGATCGGTTGTGAGGTTGGACTAGATTTTTACGAGCGAGCGGAGCGAGCGAGCAACGGTCACAATTTCCAAGCTATACATATACCTTATATTGCCTTCCATATATTTCGTGTTATTACCTAATTTTGTCAGCCATTTCGAACATCACATTGCACTGTACTATGAGGAAATAGTACTATTTATGTGAAACTATTCATAAACTGTAAACATGTGTCGGTAGGCAATAGGATAAATACTTCCGGCTCCTCGCGCTGGTGCGAATATATCAATGTCCGTATGTGCCAAAACGATGGTTTGTGACACACCTTTACGCGTCTCTCGTTCGCTGCGCTCGCACGAAAGCTATAGCCTAACCTAAAACCAATCCATCTTGCGTTCATTATTCGATATGATGGCGACATATTTCAAATTTGCGAACGTGTCGGATCGGTTGTGGGGTTGGACTAGATTTTTACGAGCGAGCGGAGCGAACGAGCAACGGTCACAATTTCCAAGCTATACATATACCTTATATTGCCTTCCATATATTTCGTGTTATTACCTAATTTTGTCAGCCATTTCGGACATCACGTTGCACTGTACTATGAGGAAACGGTACTAATTATGTGAAACTATTCATAAACTGTAAACATGTGTCGGTAGGCAATAGGATAAATACTTCCGGCTCCTCGGGCTGGTGCGAATATTTCAATGTCCGTATGTGCCAAACCGTTGGTTTATGAGACACCTATACGCGTCTATCGCTCGCGGCGCTCGCTCGAAAACTATAGCCTAACCTAAAACCAATCCATCTTGCGTTCATTATTCGATATGATGGCGACATGTTTCAAATTTGCGAACGTGTCGGATCGGTTGTGGGGTTGGACTAGATTTTTACGAGCGAGCGGAGCGAGCGAGCAACGGTCACAATTTCCAAGCTATACATATACCATATATTGCCTTCCATATATTTCGTGTTATTACCTAAATTTGTCAGCCATTTCGGACATCACATTGCACTGTACTATGAGGAAATAGTACTATTTATGTGAAACTATTCATAAACTGTAAACATGTGTCGGTAGGCAATAGGATAAATACTTCCGGCTCCTCGGGCTGGTGCGAATATATCAATGTCCGTATGTGCCAAACCGATGGTTTGTGACACACCTTTACGCGTCTCTCGTTCGCTGCGCTCGCACGAAAGCTATAGCCTAACCTAAAACCAATCCATCTTGCGTTCATTATTCGATATGATGGCGACATATTTCAAATTTGCTAACGTGTCGGATCGGTTGTGGGGTTGGACTAGATTTTTACGAGCGAGCGGAGCGAGCGAGCAACGGTCACAATTTCCAAGCTATACATATACCATATATTGTCTTGCATATATTTCGTGCTTGTACCTAATTTTGTCAGCCATTTCGGACATCACGTTGCACTGTACTATGAGGAAACGGTACTAAATATGTGAAACTATTGGTAAACCGTAAACATTTGTCAGAAGGCAATAGGATAAAGACTTCCGGCTCCTCGGGCTGGTGCGAATATATCAATGTCCGTATGTGCCAAACCGATGGTTTGTGACACACCTTTAAGCGTCTCTCGTTCGCTGCGCTCGCACGAAAGCTATAGCCTAACATAAAACCAATCCATCTTCCGTTCATTATTCGATATGGTGGCGACATATATCAAATTTGCGAACGTGTGGGATCGGTTGTGAGGTTGGACTAGATTTTTACGAGCGAGCGGAGCGAACGAGCAACGGTCACAATTTCCAAGCTATACATATACCTTATATTGCCTTCCATATATTTCGTGTTATTACCTAATTTTGTCAGCCATTTCGGACATCACATTGCACTGTACTATGAGGAAAGAGTACTATTTATGTGAAACTATTCATAAACTGTAAACATGTGTCGGTAGGCAATAGGATAAATACTTCCGGCTCCTCGGGCTGGTGCGAATATTTCAATGTCCGTATGTGCCAAACCGTTGGTTTATGACACACCTATACGCGTCTCTCGCTCGCGGCGCTCGCTCGAAAACTATAGCCTAACCTAAAACCAATCCATCTTGCGTTCATTATTCGATATGATGGCGACATGTTTCAAATTTGCGAACGTGTCGGATCGGTTGTGGGGTTGGACTAGATTTTTACGAGCGAGCGGAGCGAGCGAGCAACGGTCACAATTTCCAAGCTATACATATACCATATATTGCCTTCCATATATTTCGTGTTATTACCTAATTTTGTCAGCCATTTCGGACATCACATTGCACTGTACTATGAGGAAATAGTACTATTTATGTGAAACTATTCATAAACTGTAAACATGTGTCGGTAGGCAATAGGATAAATACTTCCGGCTCCTCGGGCTGGTGCGAATATTTCAATGTCCGTATGTGCCAAACCGATGGTTTGTGACACACCTTTACGCGTCTCTCGTTCGCTGCGCTCGCACGAAAGCTATAGCCTAACCTAAAACCAATCCATCTTGCGTTCATTATTCGATATGATGGCGACATATTTCAAATTTGCGAACGTGTCGGATCGGTTGTGGGGTTGGACTAGATTTTTACGAGCGAGCGGAGCGAGCGAGCAACGGTCACAATTTCCAAGCTATACATATACCATATATTGCCTTCCATATATTTCGTGTTATTACCTAATTCTGTCAGCCATTTCGGACATCACATTGCACTGTACTATGAGGAAATAGTACTATTTATGTGAAACTATTCATAAACTGTAAACATGTGTCGGTAGGCAATAGGATAAATACTTCCGGCTCCTCGGGCTGGTGCGAATATTTCAATGTCCGTATGTGCCAAACCGATGGTTTGTGACACACCTTTACGCGTCTCTCGTTCGCTGCGCTCGCACGAAAGCTATAGCCTAACCTAAAACCAATCCACCTTGCGTTCATTATTCGATATGATGGCGACATATTTCAAATTTGCGAACGTGTCGGATCGGTTGTGGGGTTGGACTAGATTTTTACGAGCGAGCGGAGCGAGCGAGCAACGGTCACAATTTCCAAGCTATACATATACCATATATTGTCTTGCATATATTTCGTGCTTGTACCTAATTTTGTCAGCCATTTCGGACATCACGTTGCACTGTACTATGAGGAAACGGTACTAATTATGTGAAACTATTGGTAAACCGTAAACATTTGTCAGAAGGCAATAGGATAAAGACTTCCGGCTCCTCGGGCTGGTGCGAATATATCAATGTCCGTATGTGCCAAACCGATGGTTTGTGACACACCTTTACGCGTCTCTCGTTCGCTGCGCTCGCACGAAAGCTATAGCCTAACATAAAACCAATCCATCTTCCGTTCATTATTCGATATGGTGGCGACATATTTCAAATTTGCGAACGTGTGGGATCGGTTGTGAGGTTGGACTAGATTTTTACGAGCGAGCGGAGCGAGCGAGCAACGGTCACAATTTCCAAGCTATACATATACCTTATATTGCCTTCCATATATTTCGTGTTATTACCTAATTTTGTCAGCCATTTCGGACATCACATTGCACTGTACTATGAGGAAACGGTACTAATTATGTGAAACTATTGGTAAACCGTAAACATTTGTCAGAAGGCAATAGGATAAAGACTTCCGGCTCCTCGGGCTGGTGCGAATATATCAGTGTCCGTATGTGCCAAACCGATGGTTTGTGACACACCTTTACGCGTCTCTCGTTCGCTGCGCTCGCACGAAAGCTATAGCCTAACCTAAAACCAATCCATCTTCCGTTCATTATTCGATATGGTGGCGACATATTTCAAATTTGCGAACGTGTCGGATCGGTTGTGGGGTTGGACTAGCTTTTTACGAGCGAGCGGAGCGAGCGAGCAACGGTCACAATTTCCAAGCTATACATATACCATATATTGTCTTGCATATATTTCGTGCTTGTACCTAATTTTGTCAGCCATTTCGGACATCACGTGGCACTGTACTATGAGGAAACGGTACTAATTATGTGAAACTATTGGTAAACCGTAAACATTTGTCAGAAGGCAATAGGATAAAGACTTCCGGCTCCTCGGGCTGGTGCGAATATATCAGTGTCCGTATGTGCCAAACCGATGGTTTGTGACACACCTTTACGCGTCTCTCGTTCGCTGCGCTCGCACGAAAGCTATAGCCTAACCTAAAACCAATCCATCTTCCGTTCATTATTCGATATGGTGGCGACATATATCAAATTTGCGAACGTGTGGGATCGGTTGTGAGGTTGGACTAGATTTTTACGAGCGAGCGGAGCGAACGAGCAACGGTCACAATTTCCAAGCTATACATATACCTTATATTGCCTTCCATATATTTCGTGTTATTACCTAATTTTGTCAGCCATTTCGGACATCACATTGCACTGTACTATGAGGAAAGAGTACTATTTATGTGAAACTATTCATAAACTGTAAACATGTGTCGGTAGGCAATAGGATAAATACTTCCGGCTCCTCGGGCTGGTGCGAATATTTCAATGTCCGTATGTGCCAAACCGTTGGTTTATGACACACCTATACGCGTCTCTCGCTCGCGGCGCTCGCTCGAAAACTATAGCCTAACCTAAAACCAATCCATCTTGCGTTCATTATTCGATATGATGGCGACATGTTTCAAATTTGCGAACGTGTCGGATCGGTTGTGGGGTTGGACTAGATTTTTACGAGCGAGCGGAGCGAGCGAGCAACGGTCACAATTTCCAAGCTATACATATACCATATATTGCCTTCCATATATTTCGTGTTATTACCTAATTTTGTCAGCCATTTCGGACATCACATTGCACTGTACTATGAGGAAATAGTACTATTTATGTGAAACTATTCATAAACTGTAAACATGTGTCGGTAGGCAATAGGATAAATACTTCCGGCTCCTCGGGCTGGTGCGAATATTTCAATGTCCGTATGTGCCAAACCGATGGTTTGTGACACACCTTTACGCGTCTCTCGTTCGCTGCGCTCGCACGAAAGCTATAGCCTAACCTATAACCAATCCATCTTGCGTTCATTATTCGATATGATGGCGACATATTTCAAATTTGCGAACGTGTCGGATCGGTTGTGAGGTTGGACTAGATTTTTACGAGCGAGCGGAGCGAACGAGCAACGGTCACAATTTCCAAGCTATACATATACCTTATATTGCCTTCCATATATTTCGTGTTATTACCTAATTTTGTCAGCCATTTCGGACATCACATTGCACTGTACTATGAGGAAAGAGTACTATTTATGTGAAACTATTCATAAACTGTAAACATGTGTCGGTAGGCAATAGGATAAATACTTCCGGCTCCTCGGGCTGGTGCGAATATTTCAATGTCCGTATGTGCCAAACCGTTGGTTTATGACACACCTATACGCGTCTCTCGCTCGCGGCGCTCGCTCGAAAACTATAGCCTAACCTAAAACCAATCCATCTTGCGTTCATTATTCGATATGATGGCGACATGTTTCAAATTTGCGAACGTGTCGGATCGGTTGTGGGGTTGGACTAGATTTTTACGAGCGAGCGGAGCGAGCGAGCAACGGTCACAATTTCCAAGCTATACATATACCATATATTGCCTTCCATATATTTCGTGTTATTACCTAATTTTGTCAGCCATTTCGGACATCACATTGCACTGTACTATGAGGAAATAGTACTATTTATGTGAAACTATTCATAAACTGTAAACATGTGTCGGTAGGCAATAGGATAAATACTTCCGGCTCCTCGGGCTGGTGCGAATATTTCAATGTCCGTATGTGCCAAACCGATGGTTTGTGACACACCTTTACGCGTCTCTCGTTCGCTGCGCTCGCACGAAAGCTATAGCCTAACCTAAAACCAATCCATCTTGCGTTCATTATTCGATATGATGGCGACATATTTCAAATTTGCGAACGTGTCGGATCGGTTGTGGGGTTGGACTAGATTTTTACGAGCGAGCGGAGCGAGCGAGCAACGGTCACAATTTCCAAGCTATACATATACCATATATTGTCTTGCATATATTTCGTGCTTGTACCTAATTTTGTCAGCCATTTCGGACATCACGTTGCACTGTACTATGAGGAAACGGTACTAATTATGTGAAACTATTGGTAAACCGTAAACATTTGTCAGAAGGCAATAGGATAAAGACTTCCGGCTCCTCGGGCTGGTGCGAATATTTCAATGTCCGTATGTGCCAAACCGTTGGTTTATGACACACCTATACGCGTCTCTCGCTCGCGGCGCTCGCTCGAAAACTATAGCCTAACCTAAAACCAATCCATCTTGCGTTCATTATTCGATATGATGGCGACATGTTTCAAATTTGCGAACGTGTCGGATCGGTTGTGGGGTTGGACTAGATTTTTACGAGCGAGCGGAGCGAGCGAGCAACGGTCACAATTTCCAAGCTATACATATACCATATATTGCCTTCCATATATTTCGTGTTATTACCTAAATTTGTCAGCCATTTCGGACATCACATTGCACTGTACTATGAGGAAATAGTACTATTTATGTGAAACTATTCATAAACTGTAAACATGTGTCGGTAGGCAATAGGATAAATACTTCCGGCTCCTCGGGCTGGTGCGAATATATCAATGTCCGTATGTGCCAAACCGATGGTTTGTGACACACCTTTACGCGTCTCTCGTTCGCTGCGCTCGCACGAAAGCTATAGCCTAACCTAAAACCAATCCATCTTGCGTTCATTATTCGATATGATGGCGACATATTTCAAATTTGCGAACGTGTCGGATCGGTTGTGGGGTTGGACTAGATTTTTACGAGCGAGCGGAGCGAGCGAGCAACGGTCACAATTTCCAAGCTATACATATACCATATATTGTCTTGCATATATTTCGTGCTTGTACCTAATTTTGTCAGCCATTTCGGACATCACGTTGCACTGTACTATGAGGAAACGGTACTAATTATGTGAAACTATTGGTAAACCGTAAACATTTGTCAGAAGGCAATAGGATAAAGACTTCCGGCTCCTCGGGCTGGTGCGAATATATCAATGTCCGTATGTGCCAAACCGATGGTTTGTGACACACCTTTACGCGTCTCTCGTTCGCTGCGCTCGCACGAAAGCTATAGCCTAACATAAAACCAATCCATCTTCCGTTCATTATTCGATATGGTGCCGAGAAATTTCAAATTTGCGAACGTGTCGGATCGGTTGTGGGGTTGGACTAGATTTTTACGAGCGAGCGGAGCGAGCGAGCAACGGTCACAATTTCCAAGCTATACATATACCATATATTGTCTTGCATATATTTCGTGCTTGTACCTAATTTTGTCAGCCATTTCGGACATCACGTTGCACTGTACTATGAGGAAACGGTACTAATTATGTGAAACTATTGGTAAACCGTAAACATTTGTCAGAAGGCAATAGGATAAAGACTTCCGGCTCCTCGGGCTGGTGCGAATATATCAATGTCCGTATGTGCCAAACCGATGGTTTGTGACACACCTTTACGCGTCTCTCGTTCGCTGCGCTCGCACGAAAGCTATAGCCTAACATAAAACCAATCCATCTTCCGTTCATTATTCGATATGGTGGCGACATATTTCAAATTTGCGAACGTGTGGGATCGGTTGTGAGGTTGGACTAGATTTTTACGAGCGAGCGGAGCGAGCGAGCAACGGTCACAATTTCCAAGCTATACATATACCTTATATTGCCTTCCATATATTTCGTGTTATTACCTAATTTTGTCAGCCATTTCGGACATCACATTGCACTGTACTATGAGGAAACGGTACTAATTATGTGAAACTATTGGTAAACCGTAAACATTTGTCAGAAGGCAATAGGATAAAGACTTCCGGCTCCTCGGGCTGGTGCGAATATATCAGTGTCCGTATGTGCCAAACCGATGGTTTGTGACACACCTTTACGCGTCTCTCGTTCGCTGCGCTCGCACGAAAGCTATAGCCTAACCTAAAACCAATCCATCTTCCGTTCATTATTCGATATGGTGGCGACATATATCAAATTTGCGAACGTGTGGGATCGATTGTGAGGTTGGACTAGATTTTTACGAGCGAGCGGAGCGAACGAGCAACGGTCACAATTTCCAAGCTATACATATACCTTATATTGCCTTCCATATATTTCGTGTTATTACCTAATTTTGTCAGCCATTTCGGACATCACATTGCACTGTACTATGAGGAAAGAGTACTATTTATGTGAAACTATTCATAAACTGTAAACATGTGTCGGTAGGCAATAAGATAAATACTTCCGGCTCCTCGGGCTGGTGCGAATATTTCAATGTCCGTATGTGCCAAACCGTTGGTTTATGACACACCTATACGCGTCTCTCGCTCGCGGCGCTCGCTCGAAAACTATAGCCTAACCTAAAACCAATCCATCTTGCGTTCATTATTCGATATGATGGCGACATGTTTCAAATTTGCGAACGTGTCGGATCGGTTGTGGGGTTGGACTAGATTTTTACGAACGAGCGGAGCGAGCGAGCAACGGTCACAATTTCCAAGCTATACATATACCATATATTGCCTTCCATATATTTCGTGTTATTACCTAATTTTGTCAGCCATTTCGGACATCACATTGCACTGTACTATGAGGAAATAGTACTATTTATGTGAAACTATTCATAAACTGTAAACATGTGTCGGTAGGCAATAGGATAAATACTTCCGGCTCCTCGGGCTGGTGCGAATATTTCAATGTCCGTATGTGCCAAACCGATGGTTTGTGACACACCTTTACGCGTCTCTCGTTCGCTGCGCTCGCACGAAAGCTATAGCCTAACCTAAAACCAATCCACCTTGCGTTCATTATTCGATATGATGGCGACATATTTCAAATTTGCGAACGTGTCGGATCGGTTGTGGGGTTGGACTAGATTTTTACGAGCGAGCGGAGCGAGCGAGCAACGGTCACAATTTCCAAGCTATACATATACCATATATTGTCTTGCATATATTTCGTGCTTGTACCTAATTTTGTCAGCCATTTCGGACATCACGTTGCACTGTACTATGAGGAAACGGTACTAATTATGTGAAACTATTGGTAAACCGTAAACATTTGTCAGAAGGCAATAGGATAAAGACTTCCGGCTCCTCGGGCTGGTGCGAATATATCAATGTCCGTATGTGCCAAACCGATGGTTTGTGACACACCTTTACGCGTCTCTCGTTCGCTGCGCTCGCACGAAAGCTATAGCCTAACATAAAACCAATCCATCTTCCGTTCATTATTCGATATGGTGGCGACATATTTCAAATTTGCGAACGTGTGGGATCGGTTGTGAGGTTGGACTAGATTTTTACGAGCGAGCGGAGCGAGCGAGCAACGGTCACAATTTCCAAGCTATACATATACCTTATATTGCCTTCCATATATTTCGTGTTATTACCTAATTTTGTCAGCCATTTCGGACATCACATTGCACTGTACTATGAGGAAACGGTACTAATTATGTGAAACTATTGGTAAACCGTAAACATTTGTCAGAAGGCAATAGGATAAAGACTTCCGGCTCCTCGGGCTGGTGCGAATATATCAGTGTCCGTATGTGCCAAACCGATGGTTTGTGACACACCTTTACGCGTCTCTCGTTCGCTGCGCTCGCACGAAAGCTATAGCCTAACCTAAAACCAATCCATCTTCCGTTCGTTATTCGATATGGTGGCGATATATATCAAATTTGCGAACGTGTGGGATCGGTTGTGAGGTTGGACTAGATTTTTACGAGCGAGCGGAGCGAACGAGCAACGGTCACAATTTCCAAGCTATACATATACCTTATATTGCCTTCCATATATTTCGTGTTATTACCTAATTTTGTCAGCCATTTCGGACATCACATTGCACTGTACTATGAGGAAAGAGTACTATTTATGTGAAACTATTCATAAACTGTAAACATGTGTCGGTAGGCAATAAGATAAATACTTCCGGCTCCTCGGGCTGGTGCGAATATTTCAATGTCCGTATGTGCCAAACCGTTGGTTTATGACACACCTATACGCGTCTCTCGCTCGCGGCGCTCGCTCGAAAACTATAGCCTAACCTAAAACCAATCCATCTTGCGTTCATTATTCGATATAATGGCGACATGTTTCAAATTTGCGAACGTGTCGGATCGGTTGTGGGGTTGGACTAGATTTTTACGAGCGAGCGGAGCGAGCGAGCAACGGTCACAATTTCCAAGCTATACATATACCATATATTGCCTTCCATATATTTCGTGTTATTACCTAATTTTGTCAGCCATTTCGGACATCACATTGCACTGTACTATGAGGAAATAGTACTATTTATGTGAAACTATTCATAAACTGTAAACATGTGTCGGTAGGCAATAGGATAAATACTTCCGGCTCCTCGGGCTGGTGCGAATATTTCAATGTCCGTATGTGCCAAACCGATGGTTTGTGACACACCTTTACGCGTCTCTCATTCGCTGCGCTCGCACGAAAGCTATAGCCTAACCTAAAACCAATCCACCTTGCGTTCATTATTCGATATGATGGCGACATATTTCAAATTTGCGAACGTGTCGGATCGGTTGTGGGGTTGGACTAGATTTTTACGAGCGAGCGGAGCGAGCGAGCAACGGTCACAATTTCCAAGCTATACATATACCATATATTGTCTTGCATATATTTCGTGCTTGTACCTAATTTTGTCAGCCATTTCGGACATCACGTTGCACTGTACTATGAGGAAACGGTACTAATTATGTGAAACTATTGGTAAACCGTAAACATTTGTCAGAAGGCAATAGGATAAAGACTTCCGGCTCCTCGGGCTGGTGCGAATATATCAATGTCCGTATGTGCCAAACCGATGGTTTGTGACACACCTTTACGCGTCTCTCGTTCGCTGCGCTCGCACGAAAGCTATAGCCTAACATAAAACCAATCCATCTTCCGTTCATTATTCGATATGGTGGCGACATATTTCAAATTTGCGAACGTGTGGGATCGGTTGTGAGGTTGGACTAGATTTTTACGAGCGAGCGGAGCGAGCGAGCAACGGTCACAATTTCCAAGCTATACATATACCTTATATTGCCTTCCATATATTTCGTGTTATTACCTAATTTTGTCAGCCATTTCGGACATCACATTGCACTGTACTATGAGGAAACGGTACTAATTATGTGAAACTATTGGTAAACCGTAAACATTTGTCAGAAGGCAATAGGATAAAGACTTCCGGCTCCTCGGGCTGGTGCGAATATATCAGTGTCCGTATGTGCCAAACCGATGGTTTGTGACACACCTTTACGCGTCTCTCGTTCGCTGCGCTCGCACGAAAGCTATAGCCTAACCTAAAACCAATCCATCTTCCGTTCATTATTCGATATGGTGGCGACATATATCAAATTTGCGAACGTGTGGGATCGGTTGTGAGGTTGGACTAGATTTTTACGAGCGAGCGGAGCGAACGAGCAACGGTCACAATTTCCACGCTATACATATACCTTATATTGCCTTCCATATATTTCGTGTTATTACCTAATTTTGTCAGCCATTTCGGACATCACATTGCACTGTACTATGAGGAAAGAGTACTATTTATGTGAAACTATTCATAAACTGTAAACATGTGTCGGTAGGCAATAAGATAAATACTTCCGGCTCCTCGGGCTGGTGCGAATATTTCAATGTCCGTATGTGCCAAACCGTTGGTTTATGACACACCTATACGCGTCTCTCGCTCGCGGCGCTCGCTCGAAAACTATAGCCTAACCTAAAACCAATCCATCTTGCGTTCATTATTCGATATGATGGCGACATGTTTCAAATTTGCGAACGTGTCGGATCGGTTGTGGGGTTGGACTAGATTTTTACGAGCGAGCGGAGCGAGCGAGCAACGGTCACAATTTCCAAGCTATACATATACCATATATTGCCTTCCATATATTTCGTGTTATTACCTAATTTTGTCAGCCATTTCGGACATCACATTGCACTGTACTATGAGGAAATAGTACTATTTATGTGAAACTATTCATAAACTGTAAACATGTGTCGGTAGGCAATAGGATAAATACTTCCGGCTCCTCGGGCTGGTGCGAATATTTCAATGTCCGTATGTGCCAAACCGATGGTTTGTGACACACCTTTACGCGTCTCTCGTTCGCTGCGCTCGCACGAAAGCTATAGCCTACCCTAAAACCAATCCACCTTGCGTTCATTATTCGATATGATGGCGACATATTTCAAATTTGCGAACGTGTCGGATCGGTTGTGGGGTTGGACTACATTTTTACGAGCGAGCGGAGCGAGCGAGCAACGGTCACAATTTCCAAGCTATACATATACCATATATTGTCTTGCATATATTTCGTGCTTGTACCTAATTTTGTCAGCCATTTCGGACATCACGTTGCACTGTACTATGAGGAAATGGTACTAATTATGTGAAACTATTGGTAAACCGTAAACATTTGTCAGAAGGCAATAGGATAAAGACTTCCGGCTCCTCGGGCTGGTGCGAATATATCAATGTCCGTATGTGCCAAACCGATGGTTTGTGACACACCTTTACGCGTCTCTCGTTCGCTGCGCTCGCACGAAAGCTATAGCCTAACATAAAACCAATCCATCTTCCGTTCATTATTCGATATGGTGGCGACATATTTCAAATTTGCGAACGTGTGGGATCGGTTGTGAGGTTGGACTAGATTTTTACGAGCGAGCAACGGTCACAATTTCCAAGCTATACATATACCTTATATTGCCTTCCATATATTTCGTGTTATTACCTAATTTTGTCAGCCATTTCGGACATCACATTGCACTGTACTATGAGGAAACGGTACTAATTATGTGAAACTATTGGTAAACCGTAAACATTTGTCAGAAGGCAATAGGATAAAGACTTCCGGCTCCTCGGGCTGGTGCGAATATATCAGTGTCCGTATGTGCCAAACCGATGGTTTGTGACACACCTTTACGCGTCTCTCGTTCGCTGCGCTCGCACGAAAGCTATAGCCTAACCTAAAACCAATCCATCTTCCGTTCATTATTCGATATGGTGGCGACATATATCAAATTTGCGAACGTGTGGGATCGGTTGTGAGGTTGGACTAGATTTTTACGAGCGAGCGGAGCGAACGAGCAACGGTCACAATTTCCAAGCTATACATATACCTTATATTGCCTTCCATATATTTCGTGTTATTACCTAATTTTGTCAGCCATTTCGGACATCACATTGCACTGTACTATGAGGAAAGAGTACTATTTATGTGAAACTATTCATAAACTGTAAACATGTGTCGGTAGGCAATAGGATAAATACTTCCGGCTCCTCGGGCTGGTGCGAATATTTCAATGTCCGTATGTGCCAAACCGTTGGTTTATGACACACCTATACGCGTCTCTCGCTCGCGGCGCTCGCTCGAAAACTATAGCCTGACCTAAAACCAATCCATCTTGCGTTCATTATTCGATATGATGGCGACATGTTTCAAATTTGCGAACGTGTCGGATCGGTTGTGGGGTTGGACTAGATTTTTACGAGCGAGCGGAGCGAGCGAGCAACGGTCACAATTTCCAAGCTATACATATACCATATATTGCCTTCCATATATTTCGTGTTATTACCTAATTTTGTCAGCCATTTCGGACATCACATTGTACTGTACTATGAGGAAATAGTACTATTTATGTGAAACTATTCATAAACTGTAAACATGTGTCGGTAGGCAATAGGATAAATACTTCCGGCTCCTCGGGCTGGTGCGAATATTTCAATGTCCGTATGTGCCAAACCGATGGTTTGTGACACACCTTTACGCGTCTCTCGTTCGCTGCGCTCGCACGAAAGCTATAGCCTAACCTAAAACCAATCCATCTTGCGTTCATTATTCGATATGATGGCGACATATTCCAAATTTGCGACCGTGTCGGATCGGTTGTGGGGTTGGACTAGATTTTTACGAGCGAGCGGAGCGAGCGAGCAACGGTCACAATTTCCAAGCTATACATATACCATATATTGTCTTGCATATATTTCGTGCTTGTACCTAATTTTGTCAGCCATTTCGGACATCACGTTGCACTGTACTATGAGGAAACGGTACTAATTATGTGAAACTATTGGTAAACCGTAAACATTTGTCAGAAGGCAATAGGATAAAGACTTCCGGCTCCTCGGGCTGGTGCGAATATTTCAATGTCCGTATGTGCCAAACCGTTGGTTTGTGACACACCTTTACGCGTCTCCCGTTCGCTGCGCTCGCACGAAAGCTATAGCCTAACCTAAAACCAATCCATCTTCCGTTCATTATTCGATATGGTGGCGACATATTTCAAATTTGCGAACGTGTCGGATCGGTTGTGAGGTTGGACTAGATTTTTTCGAGCGAGCGGAGCGAGCGAGCAACGATCACAATTTCCAACCTATACATACACCTTATATTGCCTTGCATATATGTCGTGTTATTACCTAATTTTGTCAGCCATTTCGGACATCACATTGCATTGTACTATGTGGAAATAGTACTATTTATGTGAAACTATTCATAAACTGTAAACATGTGTCGGTAGGCAATAGGATAAATACTTCTGGCTCCTCGGGCTGGTGCGAATATTTCAATGTCCGTATGTGCCAAACCGTTGGTTTATGACACACCTATACGCGTCTCTCGCTCCCTGCGCTTGCTCGAAAACTATAGCCTAACCTAAAACCAATCCATCTTGCGTTCATTATTCGTTATGATGGCGACATATTTCAAATTTGCGAACGTGACGGATCGGTTGTGGCGTTGGACTAGATTTTTACGAGCGAGCGGAGCGAGCGAGCAACGGTCACAATTTCCAAGCTATACATATACCTTATATTGCCTTCCATATATTTCGTGTTATTACCTAATTTTGTCAGCCATTTCGGACATCACGTTGCACTGTACTATGAGGAAACGGTACTAATTATGTGAAACTATTGGTAAATCGTAAACATTTGTCAGAAGGCAATAGGATAAAGACTTCCGGTTCCTCGGGCTGGTGCGAAAATATCAATGTCCGTATGTGCCAAACCCATGGTTTGTGACACACCTTTACGCGTCTCTCGTTCGCTGCACTCGCACGAAAGCTATAGCCTAACCTAAAACCAATCCATCTTCCGTTCATTATTCGATATGGTGGCGACATATTTCAAATTTGCGAACGTGTGGGATCGGTTGTGAGGTTGGACTAGATTTTTACGAGCGAGCGGAGCGAGCGAGCAACGGTCACAATTTCCAAGCTATACATATACCTTATATTGCCTTCCATATATTTCGTGTTATTACCTAATTTTGTCAGCCATTTCGGACATCACATTGCACTGTACTATGAGGAAATAGTACTATTTATGTGAAACTATTCATAAACCGTAAACAGTTGTCAGAAGGCAATAGGATAAAGACTTCCGGCTCCTCGGGCTGGTGCGAATATATCAATGTCCGTATGTGCCAAACCGATGGTTTGTGACACACCTTTACGCGCCTCTCGTTCGCTGCGCTCGCACGAAAGCTATAGCCTAACATAAAACCAATCCATCTTCCGTTCATTATTCGATATGGTGGCGACATATTTCAAATTTGCGAACGTGTGGGATCGGTTGTGAGGTTGGACTAGATTTTTACGAGCGAGCGGAGCGAGCGAGCAACGGTCACAATTTCCAAGCTATACATATACCTTATATTGCCTTCCATATATTTCGTGTTATTACCTAATTTTGTCAGCCATTTCGGACATCACATTGCACTGTACTATGAGGAAACGGTACTAATTATGTGAAACTATTGGTAAACCGTAAACATTTGTCAGAAGGCAATAGGATAAAGACTTCCTGCTCCTCGGGCTGGTGCGAATATATCAGTGTCCGTATGTGCCAAACCGATGGTTTGTGACACACCTTTACGCGTCTCCCGTTCGCTGCGCTCGCACGAAAGCTATAGCCTAACCTAAAACCAATCCATCTTCCGTTCATTATTCGATATGGTGGCGACATATTTCAAATTTGCGAACGTGTGGGATCGGTTGTGAGGTTGGACTAGATTTTTACGAGCGAGCGGAGCGAACGAGCAACGGTCACAATTTCCAAGCTATACATATACCTTATATTGCCTTCCATATATTTCGTGTTATTACCTAATTTTGTCAGCCATTTCGGACATCACATTGCACTGTACTATGAGGAAAGAGTACTATTTAT
Source organism: Bombus affinis (assembly GCF_024516045.1). Lineage (NCBI taxonomy): Eukaryota > Metazoa > Arthropoda > Insecta > Hymenoptera > Apidae > Bombus > Bombus affinis. Next base: position 70,619 of record NW_026108882.1, on the reverse strand, counting down.
GTGAAACTATTCATAAACTGTAAACATGTGTCGGTAGGCAATAGGATAAATACTTCCGGCACCTCGGGCTGGTGCGAATATTTCAATGTCCGTATGCGCCAAACCGTTGGTTTATGACACACCTTTACGCGTCTCTCGCTCGCGGCGCTCGCTCGAAAACTATAGCCTAACCTAAAACCAATCCATCTTGCGTTCATTATTCGATATGATGGCGACATATTTCAAATTTGCGAACGTGTCGGATCGGTTGTGAGATTGGACTAGATTTTTTCGAGCGAGCGGAGCGAGCGAGCAACGGTCACAATTTCCAAGCTATACATATACCTTATATTGCCTTCCATATATTTCGTGTTATTACCTAATTTTGTCAGCCATTTCGGACATCACATTGCACTGTACTATGAGGAAATAGTACTATTTATGTGAAACTATTCATAAACTGTAAACATGTGTCGGTAGGCAATAGGATAAGTACTTCCTGCTCCTGGGGCTGGTGCGAATATTTCAATGTCCGTATGTGCCAAACCGTTGGTTTATGACACACCTATACGCGTCTCTCGCTCGCGGCGCTCGCTCGAAAACTATAGCCTAACATAAAACCAATCCATCTTGCGTTCATTATTCGATATGATGGCGACATGTTTCAAATTTGCGAACGTGTCGGATCGGTTGTGGGGATGGACTTTATTTTTACGAGCGAGCGGAGCGAGCGAGCAACGGTCACAATTTCCAAGCTATACATATACCATATATTGTCTTGCATATATTTCGTGCTTGTACCTAATTTTGTCAGCCATTTCGGACATCACGTTGCACTGTACTATGAGGAAACGGTACTAATTATGTGAAACTATTGGTAAACCGTAAACATTTGTCAGAAGGCAATAGGATAAAGACTTCCGGCTCCTCGGGCTGGTGCGAATATTTCAATGTCCGTATGTGCCAAACCGTTGGTTTGTGACACACCTTTATGCGTCTCTCGTTCGCTGCGCTCGCACGAAAGCTATAGCCTAACCTAAAACCAATCCATCTTCCATTCATTATTCGATATGGTGGCGACATATTTCAAATTTGCGAACGTGTGGGATCGGTTGTGAGGTTGGACTAGATTTTTACGAGCGAGCGGAGCGAGCGAGCAACGGTCACAATTTCCAAGCTATACATATACCTTATATTGCCTTCCATATATTTCGTGTTATTACCTAATTTTGTCAGCCATTTCGGACATCACGTTGCACTGTACTATGAGGAAACGGTACTAATTATGTGAAACTATTGGTAAACCGTAAACATTTGTCAGAAGGCAATAGGATAAATACTTCCGGCTCCTCGGGCTGGTGCGAATATTTCAATGTCCGTATGTGCCAAACCGTTGGTTTATGACACACCTATACGCGTCTCTCGCTCGCTGCGCTCGCTCGAAAACTATAGCCTAACCTAAAACCAATCCATCTTGCGTTCATTATTCGATATGGTGGCGACATATTTCAAATTTGCGAACGTGTGGGATCGGTTGCGAGGTTGGACTAGATTTTTACGAGCGAGCGGAGCGAGCGAGCAACGGTCACAATTTCCAAGCTATACATGTATCATATATTGCCTTCCATATATTTCGTGTTATTACCTAATTTTGTCAGCCATTTCGGACATCACATTGCACTGTACTATGAGGAAATAGTACTATTTATGTGAAACTATTCATAAACTGTAAACATGTGTCGGTAGGCAATAGGATAAATACTTCCGGCTCCTCGGGCTGGTGCGAATATTTCAATGTCCGTATGTGCCAAACCGTTGGTTTATGACACACCTATACGCGTCTCTCGCTCGCTGCGCTCGCTCGAAAACTATAGCCTAACCTAAAACCAATCCATCTTGCCTTCATTATTCGATATGATGGCGACATATTTCAAGTTTGCGAACGTGTCGGATCGGTTGTGGGGTTGGACTAGATTTTTACGAGCGAGCGGAGCGAGCGAGCAACGGTCACAGTTTCCAAGCTATACATATACCATATATTGTCTTGCATATATTTCGTGCTTGTACCTAATTTTGTCAGCCATTTCGGACATCACGTTGCACTGTACTATGAGGAAACGGTACTAATTATGTGAAACTATTGGTAAACCGTAAACATTTGTCAGAAGGCAATAGGATAAAGACTTCCGGCTCCTCGGGCTGGTGCGAATATTTCAATGTCCGTATGTGCCAAACCGATGGTTTATGACACACCTATACGCGTCTCTCGCTCGCTGCGCTCGCTCGAAAACTATAGCGTAACCTAAAACCAATCCGTCTTGCGTTCATTAATCGATATGGTGGCGAGAAATTTCAAATTTGCGAACGTGTCGGATCGGTTGTTGGGTTGGACTAGATTTTTAGGAGCAAGCGGAGCGAGCGAGCAACGGTCACAATTTCCAAGCTATACATATACCTTATATTGCCTTCCATATATTTCGTGTTATTACCTATTTTTGTCAGCCATTTCGGACATCACATTGCACTGTACTACGAGGAAATAGTACTAGTTATGTGAAACTATTCATGAACTGTAAACATGTGTCGGTAGGCAATAGGATAAATACTTCCGGCTCCTCGGGCTGGTGCGAATATTTCAATGTCCGTATGTGCCAAACCGTTGGTTTATGACACACCTTTACGCGTCTCTCGCTCGCGGCGCTCGCTCGATATCTATAGCCTAACCTAAAACCAATCCATCTTGCGTTCATTATTCGATATGATGGCGACATATTTCAGATTTGCGATCGTGTCGGATCGGTTGTGAGGTTGGACTAGATTTTTACGAGCGAGCGGAGCGAGCGAGCAACGGTCACAATTTCCAAGCTATACATATACCATATATTGTCTTGCATATATTTCGTGCTTGTACCTAATTTTGTAAGCCATTTCGGACATCACGTTGCACTGTACTATGAGGAAACGGTACTAATTATGTGAAACTATTGGTAAACCGTAAACATTTGTCAGAAGGCAATAGGATAAAGACTTCCGGCTCCTCGGGCTGGTGCGAATATATCAGAGTCCGTATGTGCCAAACCGATGGTTTGTGACACACCTTTACGCGTCTCTCGTTCGCTGCGCTCGCACGAAAGCTATAGCCTAACCTAAAACCAATCCATCCTCCGTTCATTATTCCATATGGTGGCGAGAAATTTCAAATTTGCGAACGTGTCGGATCGGTTGTGGGGTTGGACTAGATTTTTAGGAGCGAGCGGAGCGAGCGAGCAACGGTCACAATTTCCAAGCTATACATATACCATATATTGTCTTGCATATATTTCGTGCTTGTACCTAATTTTGTCAGCCATTTCGGACATCACATTGCATTGTACTATGTGGAAATAGTACTATTTATGTGAAACTATTCATAAACTGTAAACATGTGTCGGTAGGCAATAGGATAAATACTTCCGGCTCCTCGGGCTGGTGCGAATATTTCAATGTCCGTATGTGCCAAACCGTTGGTTTATGACACACCATTACGCGTCTCTCGCTCGCGGCGCTCGCTCGAAAACTATAACCTAACCTAAAACCAATCCATCTTGCGTTCATTATTCGATATGATGGCGACATATTTCAAATTTGCGAACGTGTCGGATCGGTTGTGGGGTTGGACTAGATTTTTACGAGCGAGCGGAGCGAGCGAGCAACGGTCACAATTTCCAAGCTATACATATACCTTATATTGCCTTCCATATATTTCGTGTTATTACCTAATTTTGTCAGCCATTTCGGACATCACATTGCACTGTACTATGAGGAAATAGTACTGTTTATGTGAAACTATTCATAAACTGTAAACATGTGTCGGTAGGCAATAGGATAAATACTTCCGGCTCCTCGGGCTGGTGCGAATATTTCAATGTCCGTATGTGCCAAACCGTTGGTTTATGACACACCATTACGCGTCTCTCGCTCGCTGCGCTCGCTCGAAAACTATAGCCTAACCTAAAACCAATCCATCTTGCGTTCATTATTCGATATGGTGGCGACATATTTCAAATTTGCGAACGTGTGGGATCGGTTGCGAGGTTGGACTAGATTTTTACGAGCGAGCGGAGCGAGCGAGCAACGGTCACAATTTCCAAGCTATACATGTATCATATATTGCCTTCCATATATTTCGTGTTATTACCTAATTTTGTCAGCCATTGCGGACATCACATTGCACTGTACTATGAGGAAGTAGTACTATTCATGTGAAACTATTCATAAACTGTAAACATGTGTCGGTAGGCAATAGGATAAATACTTCCGGCTCCTCGGGCTGGTGCGAATATTTCAATGACCGTATGTTCCAAACCGTTGGTTTATGACACACCTATACGCGTCTCTCGCTCGCTGCGCTCGCTCGAAAACTATAGCCTAACCTAAAACCAATCCATCTCGCGTTCATTATTCGATATGATGGCGACATATTTCAAATTTGCGAACGTGTCGGATCGGTTGTGGGGTTGGACTAGATTTTTACGAGCGAGCGGAGCGAGCGAGCAACGGTCACAATTTCCAAGCTATACATATACCTTATATTGCCTTCCATATATTTCGTGTTATTACCTAATTTTGTCAGCCATTTCGGACATCACATTGCACTGTACTATGAGGAAATAGTACTATTTATGTGAAACTATTCATAAACTGTCAACATGTGTCGGTAGGCAATAGGATAAATACTTCCGGCTCCTCGGGCTGGTGCGAATATTTCAATGTCCGTATGTTCCAAACCGTTGGTTTATGACACACCTATACGCGTCTCTCGCTCGCTGCGCTCGCTCGAAAACTATAGCCTAACCTAAAACCAATCCATCTTGCGTTCATTATTCGATATGATGGCGACATATTTCATATTTGCGAACGTGTCGGATCGGTTGTGGGGTTGGACTAGATTTTTACGAGCGAGCGGAGCGAGCGAGCAACGGTCACAATTTCCAAGCTATACATATACCTTATATTGCCTTCCATATATTTCGTGTTATTACCTAATTTTGTCAGCCATTTCGGACATCACATTGCACTGTACTATGAGGAAATAGTACTGTTTATGTGAAACTATTCATAAACTGTAAACATGTGTCGGTAGGCAATAGGATAAATACTTCCGGCTCCTCGGACTGGTGCGAATATTTCAATGTCCGTATGTGCCAAACCGTTGGTTTATGACACAGCTATACGCGTCTCTCGCTCGCTGCGCTCGCTCGAAAACTATAGCCTAACCTAAAACCAATCCACCTTGCGTTCATTATTCGATATGATGGTGACATATTTCAAATTTGCGAACGTGTGGGATCGGTTGTGAGGTTGGACTAGATTTTTACGAGCGAGCGGAGCGAGCGAGCAACGGTCACAATTTCCAAGCTATACATATACCTTATATTGCCTTCCATATATTTCGTGTTATTACCTAATTTTGTCAGCCATTTCGGACATCACGTTGCACTGTACTATGAGGAAACGGTACTAATTATGTGAAACTATTGGTAAACCGTAAACATTTGTCAGAAGGCAATAGGATAAATACTTCCGGCTCCTCGGGCTGGTGCGAATATTTCAATGTCCGTATGTGCCAAACCGTTGGTTTATGACACACCTATACGCGTCTCTCGCTCGCTGCGCTCGCTCGAAAACTATAGCCTAACCTAAAACCAATCCATCTTGCGTTCATTATTCGATATGGTGGCGACATATTTCAAATTTGCGAACGTGTGGGATCGGTTGCGAGGTTGGACTAGATTTTTACGAGCGAGCGGAGCGAGCGAGCAACGGTCACAATTTCCAAGCTATACATGTATCATATATTGCCTTCCATATATTTCGTGTTATTACCTAATTTTGTCAGCCATTTCGGACATCACATTGCACTGTACTATGAGGAAATAGTACTATTTATGTGAAACTATTCATAAACTGTAAACATGTGTCGGTAGGCAATAGGATAAATACTTCCGGCTCCTCGGGTTGGTGCGAATATTTCAATGTCCGTATGTGCCAAACCGTTGGTTTATGACACACCTATACGCGTCTCTCGCTCGCTGCGCTCGCTCGAAAACTATAGCCTAACCTAAAACCAATCCATCTTGCGTTCATTATTCGATATGATGGCGACATATTTCAAGTTTGCGAACGTGTCGGATCGGTTGTGGGGTTGGACTAGATTTTTACGAGCGAGCGGAGCGAGCGAGCAACGGTCACAGTTTCCAAGCTATACATATACCATATATTGTCTTGCATATATTTCGTGCTTGTACCTAATTTTGTCAGCCATTTCGGACATCACGTTGCACTGTACTATGAGGAAACGGTACTAATTATGTGAAACTATTGGTAAACCGTAAACATTTGTCAGAAGGCAATAGGATAAATACTTCCGGCTCCTCGGGCTGGTGCGAATATTTCAATGTCCGTATGTGCCAAACCGTTGGTTTATGACACACCTTTACGCGTCTCTCGCTCGCGGCGCTCGCTCGAAAACTATAGCCTAACCTAAAACCAATCCATCTTGCGTTCATTATTCGATATGATGGCGACATATTTCAAATTTGCGATCGTGTCGGATCGGTTGTGAGGTTGGACTAGATTTTTACGAGCGAGCGGAGCGAGCGAGCAACGGTCACAATTTCCAAGCTATACATATTCCATATATTGTCTTGCATATATTTCGTGCTTGTACCTAATTTTGTAAGCCATTTCGGACATCACGTTGCACTGTACTATGAGGAAACGGTACTAATTATGTGAAACTATTGGTAAACCGTAAACATTTGTCAGAAGGCAATAGGATAAAGACTTCCGGCTCCTCGGGCTGGTGCGAATATATCAGAGTCCGTATGTGCCAAACCGATGGTTTGTGACACACCTTTACGCGTCTCTCGTTCGCTGCGCTCGCACGAAAGCTATAGCCTAACCTAAAATCAATCCATCCTCCGTTCATTATTCCATATGGTGGCGAGAAATTTCAAATTTGCGAACGTGTCGGATCGGTTGTGGGGTTGGACTAGATTTTTAGGAGCGAGCGGAGCGAGCGAGCAACGGTCACAATTTCCAAGCTATACATATACCATATATTGTCTTGCATATATTTCGTGCTTGTACCTAATTTTGTCAGCCATTTCGGACATCACATTGCATTGTACTATGTGGAAATAGTACTATTTATGTGAAACTATTCATAAACTGTAAACATGTGTCGGTAGGCAATAGGATAAATACTTCCGGCTCCTCGGGCTGGTGCGAATATTTCAATGTCCGTATGTGCCAAACCGTTGGTTTATGACACACCATTACGCGTCTCTCGCTCGCGGCGCTCGCTCGAAAACTATAACCTAACCTAAAACCAATCCATCTTGCGTTCATTATTCGATATGATGGCGACATATTTCAAATTTGCGAACGTGTCGGATCGGTTGTGGGGTTGGACTAGATTTTTACGAGCGAGCGGAGCGAGCGAGCAACGGTCACAATTTCCAAGCTATACATATACCTTATATTGCCTTCCATATATTTCGTGTTATTACCTAATTTTGTCAGCCATTTCGGACATCACATTGCACTGTACTATGAGGAAATAGTACTGTTTATGTGAAACTATTCATAAACTGTAAACATGTGTCGGTAGACAATAGGATAAATACTTCCGGCTCCTCGGGCTGGTGCGAATATTTCAATGTCCGTATGTGCCAAACCGTTGGTTTATGACACACCATTACGCGTCTCTCGCTCGCTGCGCTCGCTCGAAAACTATAGCCTAACCTAAAACCAATCCATCTTGCGTTCATTATTCGATATGGTGGCGACATATTTCAAATTTGCGAACGTGTGGGATCGGTTGCGAGGTTGGACTAGATTTTTACGAGCGAGCGGAGCGAGCGAGCAACGGTCACAATTTCCAAGCTATACATGTATCATATATTGCCTTCCATATATTTCGTGTTATTACCTAATTTTGTCAGCCATTGCGGACATCACATTGCACTGTACTATGAGGAAGTAGTACTATTCATGTGAAACTATTCATAAACTGTAAACATGTGTCGGTAGGCAATAGGATAAATACTTCCGGCTCCTCGGGCTGGTGCGAATATTTCAATGACCGTATGTTCCAAACCGTTGGTTTATGACACACCTATACGCGTCTCTCGCTCGCTGCGCTCGCTCGAAAACTATAGCCTAACCTAAAACCAATCCATCTCGCGTTCATTATTCGATATGATGGCGACATATTTCAAATTTGCGAACGTGTCGGATCGGTTGTGGGGTTGGACTAGATTTTTACGAGCGAGCGGAGCGAGCGAGCAACGGTCACAATTTCCAAGCTATACATATACCTTATATTGCCTTCCATATATTTCGTGTTATTACCTAATTTTGTCAGCCATTTCGGACATCACATTGCACTGTACTATGAGGAAATAGTACTATTTATGTGAAACTATTCATAAACTGTCAACATGTGTCGGTAGGCAATAGGATAAATACTTCCGGCTCCTCGGGCTGGTGCGAATATTTCAATGTCCGTATGTTCCAAACCGTTGGTATATGACACACCTATACGCGTCTCTCGCTCGCTGCGCTCGCTCGAAAACTATAGCCTAACCTAAAACCAATCCATCTTGCGTTCATTATTCGATATGATGGCGACATATTTCATATTTGCGAACGTGTCGGATCGGTTGTGGGGTTGGACTAGATTTTTACGAGCGAGCGGAGCGAGCGAGCAACGGTCACAATTTCCAAGCTATACATATACCTTATATTGCCTTCCATATATTTCGTGTTATTACCTAATTTTGTCAGCCATTTCGGACATCACATTGCACTGTACTATGAGGAAATAGTACTGTTTATGTCAAACTATTCATAAACTGTAAACATGTGTCGGTAGGCAATAGGATAAATACTTCCGGCTCCTCGGGCTGGTGCGAATATTTCAATGTCCGTATGTGCCAAACCGTTGGTTTATGACACACCTATACGCGTCTCTCGCTCGCTGCGCTCGCTCGAAAACTATAGCCTAACCTAAAACCAATCCATCTTGCGTTCATTATTCGATATGATGGCGACATATTTCAAATTTGCGAACGTGTCGGATCGGTTGTGGGGTTGGACTAGATTTTTACGAGCGAGCGCAGCGAGCGAGCAACGGTCACAATTTCCAAGCTATACATATACCATATATTGTCTTGCATATATTTCGTGCTTGTACCTAATTATGTCAGCCATTTCGGACATCACGTTGCACTGTACTGTGAGGAAACGGTACTAATTATGTGAGACTATTGGTAAACCGTAAACATTTGTCAGAAGGCAATAGGATAAAGACTTCCGGCTCCTCGGTCTGGTTCGAATATATCAATGTCCGTATGTGCCAAACCGATGGTTTGTGACACACCTTTACGCGTCTCTCGTTCGCTGCGCTCGCACGAAAGCTATAGGCTAACCTAAAACCAATCCACCTTGCGTTCATTATTCGATATGATGGTGACATATTTCAAATTTGCGAACGTGTCGGATCGGTTGTGGGGTTGGACTAGATTTTTACGAGCGAGCGCACCGAGCGAGCAACGGTCACAATTTCCAAGCTATACATATACCATATATTGTCTTGCATATATTTCGTGCTTGTACCTAATTATGTCAGCCATTTCGGACATCACGTTGCACTGTACTGTGAGGAAACGGTACTAATTATGTGAGACTATTGGTAAACCGTAAACATTTGTCAGAAGGCAATAGGATAAAGACTTCCGGCTCCTCGGTCTGGTTCGAATATATCAATGTCCGTATGTGCCAAACCGATGGTTTGTGACACACCTTTACGCGTCTCTCGTTCGCTGCGCTCGCACGAAAGCTATAGGCTAACCTAAAACCAATCCATCTTCCGTTCATTATTCGATATGGTGGCGACATATTTCAAATTTGCGAACGTGTGGGATCGGTTGTGAGGTTGGACTAGATTTTTACGAGCGAGCGGAGCGAGCGAGCAACGGTCACAATTTCCAAGCTATACATATACCTTATATTGCCTTCCATATATTTCGTGTTATTACCTAATTTTGTCAGCCATTTCGGACATCACATTGCACTGCACTATGAGGAAATAGTACTATTTATGTGAAACTATTCATAAACTGTAAACATGTGTCGGTAGGCAATAGGATAAATACTTCCGGCTCCTCGGGCTGGTGCGAATATTTCAATGTCCGTATGTGCCAAACCGTTGGTTTATGACACACCTATAAGCGTCTCTCGCTCGCTGCGCTCGCTCCAAAACTATAGCCTAACCTAAAACCAATCCACCTTGCGTTCATTATTCGATATGATGGCGACATATTTCAAATTTGCGAACGTGTCGGATCGGTTGTGGGGTTGGACTAGATTTTTACGAGCGAGCGGAGCGAGCGAGCAACGGTCACAATTTCCAAGCTATACATATACCTTATATTGTCTTGCATATATTTCGTGCTTGTACCTAATTTTGTCAGCCATTTCGGACATCACGTTGCACTGTACTATGAGGAAACGGTACTAATTATGTGAAACTATTGGTAAACCGTAAACATTTGTCAGAAGGCAATAGGATAAAGACTTCCGGCTCCTCGGGCTGGTGCGAATATATCAGAGTCCGTATGTGCCAAACCGATGGTTTGTGACACACCTTTACGCGTCTCTCGTTCGCTCCTCTCGCACGAAAGCTCTAGCCTAACCTAAAACTAATCCATCCTCCGTTCATTATTCGATATGGTGGCGAGAAATTTCAAATTTGCGAACGTGTCGGATCGGTTGTGGGGTTGGACTAGATTTTTACAAGCGAGCGGAGCGAGCGAGCAACGGTCACAATTTCCAAGCTATACATATACCATATATTGTCTTGCATATATTTCGTGCTTGTACCTAATTTTGTCAGCCATTTCGGACATCACGTTGCATTGTACTATGTGGAAATAGTACTATTTATGTGAAACTATTCATAAACTGTAAACATGTGTCGGTAGGCAATAGGATAAATACTTCCGGCTCCTCGGGCTGGTGCGAATATTTCAATGTCCGTATGTGCCAAACCGTTGGTTTATGACACACCTATACGCGTCTCTCGCTCGCTGCGCTCGCTCAAAAACTATAGCCTAACCTAAAACCAATCCACCTTGCGTTCACTATTCGATATGATGGCGACATATTTCAAATTTGCGAACGTGTCGGATCGGTTGTGGGGTTGGACTAGATTTTTACGAGCGAGCGGAGCGAGCGAGCAACGGTCACAATTTCCAAGCTATACATATACCATATATTGTCTTGCATATATTTCGTGCTTGTACCTAATTTTGTCAGCCATTTCGGACATCACGTAGCACTGTACTATGAGGAAACGGTACTAATTATGTGAAACTATTGGTAAACCGTAAACATTTGTCAGAAGGCAATGGGATAAAGACTTCCGGCTCCTCGGGCTGGTGCGAATATATCAGAGTCCGTATGTGCCAAACCGATGGTTTGTGACACACCTTTACGCGTCTCTCGTTCGCTGCGCTCGCACGAAAGCTATAGCCTAACCTAAAACCAATCCATCTTCCGTTCATTATTCGATATGATGGCGACATATTTCAAATTTGCGAACGTGTCGGATCGGTTGTGGGGTTGGACTAGATTTTTACGAGCGAGCGCAGCGAGCGAGCAACGGTCACAATTTCCAAGCTATACATATACCATATATTGTCTTGCATATATTTCGTGCTTGTACCTAATTTTGTCAGCCATTTCGGACATCACGTTGCACTGTACTATGAGGAAACGGTACTAATTATGTGAAACTATTGGTAAACCGTAAACATTTGTCAGAATGCAATAGGATAAAGACTTCCGGCTCCTCGGGCTGGTTCGAATATATCAATGTCCGTATGTGCCAAACCGATGGTTTGTGACACACCTTTACGCGTCTCTCGTTCGCTGCGCTCGCACGAAAGCTATAGCCTAACCTAAAACCAATCCATCTTCCGTTCATTATTCGATATGGTGGCGACATATTTCAAATTTGCGAAGGTGTGGGTTCGGTTGTGAGGTTGGACTAGATTTTTACGAGCGAGCGGAGCGAGCGAGCAACGGTCACAATTTCCAAGCTATACATATACCATATATTGTCTTGCATATATTTCGTGCTTGTACCTAATTTTGTCAGCCATTTCGGACATCACATTGCACTGTACTATGTGGAAATAGTACTATTTATGTGAAACTATTCATAAACTGTAAACATGTGTCGGTAGGCAATAGGATAAATACTTCCGGCTCCTCGGGCTGGTGCGAATATTTCAATGTCCGTATGTGCCAAACCGTTGGTTTATGACACACCTATACGCGTCTCTCGTTCGCTGCGCTCGCACGAAAGCTATAGCCTAACCTAAAACCAATCCATCTTCCGTTCATTATTCGATATGGTGGCGACATATTTCAAATTTGCGAACGTGTGGGATCGGTTGTGAGGTTGGACTAGATTTTTACGAGCGAGCGGAGCGAGCGAGCAACGGTCACAATTTCCAAGCTATACATATACCTTATATTGCCTTCCATATATTTCGTGTTATTACCTAATTTTGTCAGCCATTTCGGACATCACATTGCACTGTACTATGAGGAAATAGTACTATTTATGTCAAACTATTCATAAACTGTAAACATGTGTCGGTAGGCAATAGGATAAATACTTCCGGCTCCTCGGGCTGGTGCGAATATTTCAATGTCCGTATGTGCCAAACCGTTGGTTTATGACACACCTATACGCGTCTCTCGCTCGCTGCGCTCGCTCGAAAACTATAGCCTAACCTAAAACCAATCCACCTTGCGTTCATTATTCGATATGATGGCGACATATTTCAAATTTGCGAACGTGTCGGATCGGTTGAGGGGTTGGACTAGATTTTTACGAGCGAGCGGAGCGAGCGAGCAACGGTCACAATTTCCAAGCTATACATATACCATATATTGTCTTGCATATATTTCGTGCTTGTACCTAATTTTGTCAGCCATTTCGGACATCACGTTGCACTGTACTATGAGGAAACGGTACTAATTATGTGAAACTATTGGTAAACCGTAAACATTTGTCAGAAGGCAATAGGATAAAGACTTCCGGCTCCTCGGGCTGGTGCGAATATATCAGAGTCCGTATGTGCCAAACCGATGGTTTGTGACACACCCTTACGCGTCTCTCGTTCGCTCCTCTCGCACGAAAGCTATAGCCTAACCTAAAACCAATCCATCCTCCGTTCATTATTCGATATGGTGGCGAGAAATTTCAAATTTGCGAACGTGTCGGATCGGTTGTGGGGTTGGACTAGATTTTTACGAGCGAGCGGAGCGAGCGAGCAACGGTCACAATTTCCAAGCTATACATATACCATATATTGTCTTGCATATATTTCGTGCTTGTACCTAATTTTGTCAGCCATTTCGGACATCACATTGTATTGTACTATGTGGAAATAGTACTATTTATGTGAAACTATTCATAAACTGTAAACATGTGTCGGTAGGCAATAGGATAAATACTTCCGGCTCCTCGGGCTGGTGCGAATATTTCAATGTCCGTATGTGCCAAACCGTTGGTTTATGACACACCTATACGCGTCTCTCGCTCGCTGCGCTCGCTCGAAAACTATAGCCTAACCTAAAACCAATCCACCTTGCGTTCATTATTCGATATGATGGCGACATATTTCAAATTTGCGAACGTGTCGGATCGGTTGTGGGGTTGGACTAGATTTTTACGAGCGAGCGGAGCGAGCGAGCAACGGTCACAATTTCCAAGCTATACATATACCTTATATTGTCTTGCATATATTTCGTGCTTGTACCTAATTTTGTCAGCCATTTCGGACATCACGTTGCACTGTACTATGAGGAAACGGTACTAATTATGTGAAACTATTGGTAAACCGTAAACATTTGTCAGAAGGCAATAGGATAAAGACTTCCGGCTCCTCGGGCTGGTGCGAATATATCAGAGTCCGTATGTGCCAAACCGATGGTTTGTGACACACCTTTACGCGTCTCTCGTTCGCTCCTCTCGCACGAAAGCTATAGCCTAACCTAAAACTAATCCATCCTCCGTTCATTATTCGATATGGTGGCGAGAAATTTCAAATTTGCGAACGTGTCGGATCGGTTGTGGGGTTGGACTAGATTTTTACAAGCGAGCGGAGCGAGCGAGCAACGGTCACAATTTCCAAGCTATACATATACCATATATTGTCTTGCATATATTTCGTGCTTGTACCTAATTTTGTCAGCCATTTCGGACATCACGTTGCATTGTACTATGTGGAAATAGTACTATTTATGTGAAACTATTCATAAACTGTAAACATGTGTCGGTAGGCAATAGGATAAATACTTCCGGCTCCTCGGGCTGGTGCGAATATTTCAATGTCCGTATGTGCCAAACCGTTGGTTTATGACACACCTATACGCGTCTCTCGCTCGCTGCGCTCGCTCAAAAACTATAGCCTAACCTAAAACCAATCCACCTTGCGTTCACTATTCGATATGATGGCGACATATTTCAAATTTGCGAACGTGTCGGATCGGTTGTGGGGTTGGACTAGATTTTTACGAGCGAGCGGAGCGAGCGAGAGCAACGGTCACAATTTCCAAGCTATACATATACCATATATTGTCTTGCATATATTTCGTGCTTGTACCTAATTTTGTCACCCATTTCGGACATCACGTTGCACTGTACTATGAGGAAACGGTACTAATTATGTGAAACTATGGTAAACCGTAAACATTTGTCAGGAGGCAATAGGATAAATACTTCCGGCTCCTCGGGCTGGTGCGAATATTTCAATGTCCGTATGTGCCAAACCGTTGGTTTATGACACACCTATACGCGTCTCTCGCTCGCTGCGCTCGCTCGAAAACTATAGCCTAACCTAAAACCAATCCATCTTCCGTTCATTATTCGATATGGTGGCGACATATTTCAAATTTGCGAACGTGTCGGATCGGTTGTGGGGTTGGACTAGATTTTTACGAGCGAGCGGAGCGAGCGAGCAACGGTCACAATTTCCAAGCTATACATATACCATATATTGTCTTGCATATATTTCGTGCTTGTACCTAATTTTGTCAGCCATTTCGGACATCACATTGCACTGTACTATGTGGAAATAGTACTATTTATGTGAAACTATTCATAAACTATAAACATGTGTCGGTAGGCAATAGGATAAATACTTCCGGCTCCTCGGGCTGGTGCGAATATTTCAATGTCCGTATGTGCCAAACCGTTGGTTTATGACACACCTATACGCGTCTCTCGCTCGCTGCGCTCGCTCGATATCTATAGCCTAACCTAAAACCAATCCATCTTGCGTTCATTATTCGATATGATGGCGACATATTTCAAATTTGCGATCGTGTCGGATCGGTTGTGAGGTTGGACTAGATTTTTACGAGCGAGCGGAGCGAGCGAGCAACGGTCACAATTTCCAAGCTATACATATACCATATATTGTCTTGCATATATTTCGTGCTTGTACCTAATTTTGTAAGCCATTTCGGACATCACGTTGCACTGTACTATGAGGAAACGGTACTAATTATGTGAAACTATTGGTAAACCGTAAACATTTGTCAGAAGGCAATAGGATAAAGACTTCCGGCTCCTCGGGCTGGTGCGAATATATCAGAGTCCGTATGTGCCAAACCGATGGTTTGTGACACACCCTTACGCGTCTCTCGTTCGCTCCTCTCGCACGAAAGCTATAGCCTAACCTAAAACCAATCCATCCCTCCGTTCATTATTCGATATGGTGGCGAGAAATTTCAAATTTGCGAACGTGTCGGATCGGTTGTGGGGTTGGACTAGATTTTTACGAGCGAGCGGAGCGAGCGAGCAACGGTCACAATTTCCAAGCTATACATATACCATATATTGCCTTGCATATATTTCGTGCTTGTACCTAATTTTGTCAGCCATTTCGGACATCACATTGTATTGTACTATGTGGAAATAGTACTATTTATGTGAAACTATTCATAAACTGTAAACATGTGTCGGTAGGCAATAGGATAAATACTTCCGGCTCCTCGGGCTGGTGCGAATATTTCAATGTCCGTATGCCAAACCGATGGTTTGTGACACACCTTTACGCGTCTCTCGTTCGCTGCGCTCGCACGAAAGCTATAGCCTAACCTAAAACCAATCCATCTTCCGTTCATTATTCGATATGGTGGCGACATATTTCAAATTTGCGAACGTGTGGGATCGGTTCTGAGGTTGGACTAGATTTTTACGAGCGAGCGGAGCGAGCGAGCAACGGACACAATTTCCAAGCTATACATATACCTTATATTGCCTTCCATATATTTCGTGTTATTACCTAATTTTGTCAGCCATTTCGGACATCACATTGCACTGTACTATGAGGAAATAGTACTATTTATGTGAAACTATTCATAAACTGTAAACATGTTTCGGTAGGCAATAGGATAAATACTTCCGGCTCCTCGGGCTGGTGCGAATATATCAGAGTCCGTATGTGCCAAACCGATGGTTTGTGACACACCTTTACGCGTCTCTCGTTCGCTCCTCTCGCACGAAAGCTATAGCCTAACCTAAAACCAATCCATCCTCCGTTCATTATTCGATATGGTGGCGAGAAATTTCAAATTTGCGAACGTGTCGGATCGGTTGTGGGGTTGGACTAGATTTTTACGAGCGAGCGGAGCGAGCGAGCAACGGTCACAATTTCCAAGCTATACATATACCATATATTGTCTTGCATATATTTCGTGCTTGTACCTAATTTTGTCAGCCATTTCGGACATCACATTGTATTGTACTATGTGGAAATAGTACTATTTATGTGAAACTATTCATAAACTGTAAACATGTGTCGGTAGGCAATAGGATAAATACTTCCGGCTCCTCGGGCTGGTGCGAATATTTCAATGTCCGTATGTGCCAAACCGTTGGTTTATGACACACCTATACGCGTCTCTCGCTCGCTGCGCTCGCTCGAAAACTATAGCCTAACCTAAAACCAATCCACCTTGCGTTCATTATTCGATATGATGGCGACATATTTCAAATTTGCGAACGTGTCGGATCGGTTGTGGGGTTGGACTAGATTTTTACGAGCGAGCGGAGCGAGCGCGCAACGGTCACAATTTCCAAGCTAAACATATACCATATAATGTCTTGCATATATTTCGTGCTTGTACCTAATTTTGTCAGCCATTTCGGACATCAGGTTGCACTGTACTATGAGGAAACGGTACTAATTATGTGAAACTATTGGTAAACCGTAAACATTTGTCAGAAGGCAATAGGATAAAGACTTCCGGCTCCTCGGGCTGGTGCGAATATATCAGAGTCCGTATGTGCCAAACCGATGGTTTGTGACACACCTTTACGCGTCTCTCGTTCGCCCCCTCTCGCAGGAAAGCTATAGCCTAACCTAAAACCAATCCATCCTCCGTTCATTATTCGATATGGTGGCGAGAAATTTCAAATTTGCGAACGTGTCGGATCGGTTGTGGGGTTGGACTAGATTTTTACGAGCGAGCGGAGCGAGCGAGCAACGGTCACAATTTCCAAGCTATACATATACCATATATTGTCTTGCATATATTTCGTGCTTGTACCTAATTTTGTCAGCCATTTCGGACATCACATTGCATTATACTATGTGGAAATAGTACTATATATGTGAAACTATTCATAAACTGTAAACATGTGTCGGTAGGCAATAGGATAAATACTTCCGGCTCCTCGGGCTGGTGCGAATATTTCAATGTCCGTATGTGCCAAACCGTTGGTTTATGACACACCTATACGCGTCTCTCGCTCGCTGCGCTCGCTCGAAAACTATAGCCTAACCTAAAACCAATCCATCTTGCGTTCATTATTCGATATGATGGCGACATCTTTCAAATTTGCGAACGTGTCGGATCGGTTGTGGGGTTGGACTAGATTTTTACGAGCGAGCGCAGCGAGCGAGCAACGGTCACAATTTCCAAGCTATACATATTCCATATATTGTCTTGCATATATTTCGTGCTTGTACCTAATTTTGTCAGCCATTTCGGACATCAGGTTGCACTGTACTATGAGGAAACGGTACTAATTATGTGAAACTATTGGTAAACCGTAAACATTTGTCAGAAGGCAATAGGATAAAGACTTCCGGCTCCTCGGGCTGGTTCGAATATATCAATGTCCGTATGTGCCAAACCGATGGTTTGTGACACACCTTTACGCGTCTCTCGTTCGCTGCGCTCGCACGAAAGCTATAGCCTAACCTAAAACCAATCCATCTTCCGTTCATTATTCGATATGGTGGCGACATATTTCAAATTTGCGAACGTGTGGGATCGGTTGTGAGGTTGGACTAGATTTTTACGAGCGAGCGGAGCGAGCGAGCAACGGACACAATTTCCAAGCTATACATATACCTTATATTGCCTTCCATATATTTCGTTTTATTACCTAATTTTGTCAGCCATTTCGGACATCACATTGCACTGTACTATGAGGAAATAGTACTATTTATGTGAAACTATTCATAAACTGTAAACATGTGTCGGTAGGCAATAGGATAAATACTTCCGGCTCCTCGGGCTGGTGCGAATATTTCAATGTCCGTATGTGCCAAACCGTTGGTTTATGACACACCTATACGCGTCTCTCGCTCGCTGCGCTCGCTCGAAAACTATAGCCTAACCTAAAACCAATCCATCTTGCGTTCATTATTCGATATGATGGCGACATATTTCAAATTTGCGAACGTGTCGGATCGGTTGTGGGGTTGGACTAGATTTTTACGAGCGAGCGCAGCGAGCGAGCAACGGTCACAATTTCCAAGCTATACATATACAATATATTGTCTTGCATATATTTCGTGCTTGTACCTAATTTTGTCAGCCATTTCGGACATCACGTTGCACTGTACTATGAGGAAACGGTACTAATTATGTGAAACTATTGGTAAACCGTAAACATTTGTCAGAAGGCAATAGGATAAAGACTTCCGGCTCCTCGGGCTGGTTCGAATATATCAATGTCCGTATGTGCCAAACCGATGGTTTGTGACACACCTTTACGCGTCTCTCGTTCGCTGCGCTCGCACGAAAGCTATAGCCTAACCTAAAACCAATCCATCTTCCGTTCATTATTCGATATGGTGGCGACATATTTCAAATTTGCGAACGTGTGGGATCGGTTCTGAGGTTGGACTAGATTTTTACGAGCGAGCGGAGCGAGCGAGCAACGGACACAATTTCCAAGCTATACATATACCTTATATTGCCTTCCATATATTTCGTGTTATTACCTAATTTTGTCAGCCATTTCGGACATCACATTGCACTGTACTATGAGGAAATAGTACTATTTATGTGAAACTATTCATAAACTGTAAACATGTTTCGGTAGGCAATAGGATAAATACTTCCGGCTCCTCGGGCTGGTGCGAATATTTCAATGTCCGTATGTGCCAAACCGTTGGTTTATGACACACCTATACGCGTCTCTCGCTCGCTGCGCTCGCTCGAAAACTATAGCCTAACCTAAAACCAATCCACCTTGCGTTCATTATTCGATATGATGGCGACATATTTCAAATTTGCGAACGTGTCGGATCGGTTGAGGGGTTGGACTAGATTTTTACGAGCGAGCGCAGCGAGCGAGAAACGGTCACAATTTCCAAGCAATACATATACAATATATTGTCTTGCATATATTTCGTGCTTGTACCTAATTTTGTCAGCCATTTCGGACATCACGTTGCACTGTACTATGAGGAAACGGTACTAATTATGTGAAACTATTCATAAACTGTAAACATGTGTCGGTAGGCAATAGGATAAATACTTCCGGCTCCTCGGGCTGGTGCGAATATTTCAATGTCCGTATGTGCCAAACCGTTGGTTTATGACACACTTATACGCGTCTCTCGCTCGCTGCGCTCGCTCGAAAACTATAGCCTAACCTAAAACCAATCCATCTTGCGTTCATTATTCGATATGATGGCGACATATTTCAAATTTGCGAACGTGTCGGATCGGTTGTGGGGTTGGACTAGATTTTTACGAGCGAGCGCAGCGAGCGAGCAACGGTCACAATTTCCAAGCTATACATATACAATATATTGTCTTGCATATATTTCGTGCTTGTACCTAATTTTGTCAGCCATTTCGGACATCACGTTGCACTGTACTATGAGGAAACGGTACTAATTATGTGAAACTATTGGTAAACCGTAAACAATTGTCAGAAGGCAATAGGATAAAGACTTCCGGCTCCTCGGGCTGGTTCGAATATATCAATGTCCGTATGTGCCAAACCGATGGTTTGTGACACACCTTTACGCGTCTCTCGTTCGCTGCGCTCGCACGAAAGCTATAGCCTAACCTAAAACCAATCCATCTTCCGTTCATTATTCGATATGGTGGCGACATATTTCAAATTTGCGAACGTGTGGGATCGGTTGTGAGGTTGGACTAGATTTTTACGAGCGAGCGGAGCGAGCGAGCAACGGTCACAATTTCCAAGCTATACATATACCTTATATTGCCTTCCATATATTTCGTGTTATTACCTAATTTTGTCAGCCATTTCGGACATCACATTGCACTGTACTATGTGGAAATAGTACTATTTATGTGAAACTATTGGTAAACCGTAAACATTTGTCAGAAGGCAATAGGATAAAGACTTCCGGCTCCTCGGGCTGGTTCGAATATATCAATGTCCGTATGTGCCAAACCGATGGTTTGTGACACACCTTTACGCGTCTCTCGTTCGCTGCGCTCGCACGAAAGCTATAGCCTAACCTAAAACCAATCCATCTTCCGTTCATTATTCGATATGGTGGCGACATATTTCAAATTTGCGAACGTGTGGGATCGGTTCTGAGGTTGGACTAGATTTTTACGAGCGAGCGGAGCGAGCGAGCAACGGACACAATTTCCAAGCTATACATATACCTTATATTGCCTTCCATATATTTCGTGTTATTACCTAATTTTGTCAGCCATTTCGGACATCACATTGCACTGTACTATGAGGAAATAGTACTATTTATGTGAAACTATTCATAAACTGTAAACATGTGTCGGTAGGCAATAGGATAAATACTTCCGGCTCCTCGGGCTGGTGCGAATATTTCAATGTCCGTATGTGCCAAACCGTTGGTTTATGACACACCTATACGCGTCTCTCGCTCGCTGCGCTCGCTCGAAAACTATAGCCTAACCTAAAACCAATCCACCTTGCGTTCATTATTCGATATGATGGCGACATATTTCAAATTTGCGAACGTGTCGGATCGGTTGAGGGGTTGGACTAGATTTTTACGAGCGAGCGCAGCGAGCGAGCAACGGTCACAATTTCCAAGCAATACATATACAATATATTGTCTTGCATATATTTCGTGCTTGTACCTAATTTTGTCAGCCATTTCGGACATCACGTTGCACTGTACTATGAGGAAACGGTACTAATTATGTGAAACTATTCATAAACTGTAAACATGTGTCGGTAGGCAATAGGATAAATACTTCCGGCTCCTCGGGCTGGTGCGAATATTTCAATGTCCGTATGTGCCAAACCGTTGGTTTATGACACACTTATACGCGTCTCTCGCTCGCTGCGCTCGCTCGAAAACTATAGCCTAACCTAAAACCAATCCATCTTGCGTTCATTATTCGATATGATGGCGACATATTTCAAATTTGCGAACGTGTCGGATCGGTTGTGGGGTTGGACTAGATTTTTACGAGCGAGCGCAGCGAGCGAGCAACGGTCACAATTTCCAAGCTATACATATACAATATATTGTCTTGCATATATTTCGTGCTTGTACCTAATTTTGTCAGCCATTTCGGACATCACGTTGCACTGTACTATGAGGAAACGGTACTAATTATGTGAAACTATTGGTAAACCGTAAACAATTGTCAGAAGGCAATAGGATAAAGACTTCCGGCTCCTCGGGCTGGTTCGAATATATCAATGTCCGTATGTGCCAAACCGATGGTTTGTGACACACCTTTACGCGTCTCTCGTTCGCTGCGCTCGCACGAAAGCTATAGCCTAACCTAAAACCAATCCATCTTCCGTTCATTATTCGATATGGTGGCGACATATTTCAAATTTGCGAACGTGTGGGATCGGTTGTGAGGTTGGACTAGATTTTTACGAGCGAGCGGAGCGAGCGAGCAACGGTCACAATTTCCAAGCTATACATATACCTTATATTGCCTTCCATATATTTCGTGTTATTACCTAATTTTGTCAGCCATTTCGGACATCACATTGCACTGTACTATGTGGAAATAGTACTATTTATGTGAAACTATTGGTAAACTGTAAACATTTGTCAGTAGCAATAGGATAAAGACTTCCGGCTCCTCGGGCTGGTGCGAATATTTCAATGTCCGTATGTGCCAATCCGATGGATTGTGACACACCTCTCCGCGTCCCTCGCTCGCCGTGCTCGCTTGAAAGCTATAGCCTAACCTAAAAACAATCCCACTTGCGTTAGTCATTCGACATGGAGGCGACTTATTTCAAATTTGGGAACGTGTCGGATCGGATGTGAGGTTGGACTAGATTTTTACGAGCGAGCGGAGCGCGCGATCAACGGTCACAATTTCCAAGCTATACATATACCTTATATTGCCTTGCATATATTTCGTGTTAGTACCTAATATTGTCAGCCATTTCGGACATCACATTGCACTGTGCTATGAGGAAATAGTACTATTTATGTGAAACTATTCATAAACTGTAAACATGTGTCGGTAGGCAATAGGATAAATACTTCCGGCTCCTCGGGCTGGTGCGAATATTTCAATATCCGTATGTGCCAAACCTTTGGTTTATGACACACCTTTACGCGTCTCTCGCTCGCTGCGCTCGCTCGAATACTATAGCCTAACCTAAAACCAATCCATCTTGCGTTCATTATTCGATATGATGGCGACATATTTCAAATTTGCGAACTGTCGAATCGGTTGTGAGGTTGGACTAGATTTTTACGAGCGAGCGGAGCGAGCGAGCAACGGTCACAATTTCCAAGCTATACATATACCATATATTGCCTTGCATATATTTCGTGTTATTACCTAATTTTGTCAGCCATTTCGGACATCACATTGCACTGTACTATGAGGACATAGTACTATTTATGTGAAACTATTCATAAACTGTAAACATGTGTCGGTAGGCAATAGGATAAATACTTCCGGCTCCTCGGGCTGGTGCGAATATTTCAATGTCCGTATGTGTCAAACCGTTGGTTTATGACACACCTTTACGCGTATCGCTCGCGGCGCTCGCACGAAAGCTATAGCCTAACCTAAAACCAATCCATCTTCCTTTCATTATTCGATATGGTGGCGACATATTTCAAATTTGCGAACGTGTGGGATCGGTTGTGAGGTTGGACTAGATTTTTACGAGCGAGCGGAGCGAGCGAGCAACGGTCACAATTTCCAAGCTATACATATACCTTATATTGCCTTCCATATATTTCGTGTTATTACCTAATTTTGTCAGCCATTTCGGACATCACACTGCACTGTACTATGAGGAAATAGTACTATTTATGTGAAACTATTCATAAACTGTAAACATGTGTCGGTAGGCAATAGGATAAATACTTCCGGCTCCTCGGGCTGGTGCGAATATTTCAATGTCCGTATGTGCCAAACCGTTGGTTTATGACACACTTATACGCGTCTCTCGCTCGCTGCGCTCGCTCGAAACCTATAGCCTAACCTAAAACCAATCCATCTTGCGTTCATTATTCGATATGATGGCGACATATTTCAAATTTGCGAACGTGTCGGATCGGTTGTGGGGTTGGACTAGATTTTTACGAGCGAGCGCAGCGAGCGAGCAACGGTCACAATTTCCAAGCTATACATATACAATATATTGTCTTGCATATATTTCGTGCTTGTACCTAATTTTGTCAGCCATTTCGGACATCACGTTGCACTGTACTATGAGGAAACGGTACTAATTATGTGAAACTATTGGTAAACCGTAAACAATTGTCAGAAGGCAATAGGATAAAGACTTCCGGCTCCTCGGGCTGGTTCGAATATATCAATGTCCGTATGTGCCAAACCGATGGTTTGTGACACACCTTTACGCGTCTCTCGTTCGCTGCGCTCGCACGAAAGCTATAGCCTAACCTAAAACCAATCCATCTTCCGTTCATTATTCGATATGGTGACGACATATTTCAAATTTGCGAACGTGTGGGATCGGTTGTGAGGTTGGACTAGATTTTTACGAGCGAGCGGAGCGAGCGAGCAACGGTCACAATTTCCAAGCTATACATATACCTTATATTGCCTTGCATATATTTCGTGTTAGTACCTAATATTGTCAGCCATTTCGGACATCACATTGCACTGTGCTATGAGGAAACGGTACTAATTATGTGAAACTGTTGGTAAACCGTAAACATTTGTCAGAAGGCAGTAGGATAAAGACTTCCGGCTCCTCGGGCTGGTGCGAATATTTCAATGTCCCCATGTGCCAAACCGTTGGATTGTGACACACCTCCCCGCGACACTCGCTCGCCATGCTCGCTCGAAAGCTATAGCCTAACCTAAAACCAATCCAGCCTCCGTTCATTATTTGATATGGTGGCGACATGTCTCGACTTTGCGAACGTGTCGGATCGGTTGTGAGGTTGGACCAGATTTTTACGAGCGAGCGGAGCGAGCGAGCAACGGTCACAATTTCCAAGCTATACATATACCATATATTGCCTTGCATATATTTCGTGTTATTATCTAATTTTGTCAGCCATTTCGGACATCACATTGCACTGTACTATGTGGAAATAGTACTATTTATGTGAAACTATTCATAAACTGTTAACGTTTGTCAGTAGTCAATAGGATAACGACATCCGCCTCCTCGGGCTGGTGCGAATATTTCAATGTCCGTATGTGCCAAACCGTTGGTATGTGACACACATTTACGCGTCGCTCGCTCGCTGCGCTCGCTCGAAGACTATAGCCTAACATAAAACCAATCCATCTTGCGTTCATTATTCGATATGGTGGCAACATATTTCAAATTTGCGAACGTGACGGATCGGTTGTGAGGTTGGACGAGATTTTTACGAGCGAGCGGAGCGAGCGAGCAACGGTCACAATTTCCAAGCTATACATATACCTTATATTGCCTTCCATATATTTCGTGTTATTACCAAATTTTGTCAGCCATTTCGGACATCACATTGCACTGTACTATGTGGAAATAGTACTATTTATGCGAAACTATTGGTAAACTGTAAACATTTGTCAGTAGCAATAGGATAAAGACTTCCGGCTCCTCGGGCTGGTGAGAATATTTCAATGTCCGTATGTGCCAAGCCGATGGATTCTGACACACCTCTCCGCGTCCCTCGCTAGCCGTGCTCGCTCGAAAGCTATAGCCTAACCTAAAACCAATCCAGCTACCGTTCATTATTTGATATGGTGGCGACATGTCTCGAATTTGCGAACGTGTCGGATCGGTTGTGAGGTTGGACCAGATTTTTACGAGCGAGCGGAGCGAGCGTGCAGCAGTCACAATTTCCAAGCTATAGATATATCTTATATTGCCTTGCATATATTTCGTGTTAGTACCTAATATTGTCAGCCATTTCGGACATCACATTGCACTGTACTATGAGGAAATAGTACTATTTATGTGAAATTATTCATAAACTGTAAACATGTGTCGGTAGGCAATAGGATAAATACTTCCGGCTCCTCGGGCTGGTGCGAATATTTCAATGTCCGTATGTGCCAAACCGTTGGTTTATGACACACCATTACGCGTCTCTCGCTCGCGGCGCTCGCTCGAAAACTATAACCTAACCTAAAACCAATCCATCTTGCGTTCATTATTCGATATGATGGCGACATATTTCAAATTTGCGAACGTGTCGGATCGGTTGTGAGGTTGGACTAGATTTTTACGAGCGAGCGGAGCGAGCGAGCAACGGTCACAATTTCCAAGCTATACATATACCTTATATTGCTTTCCATATATTTCGTGTTATTACCTAATTTTGTCAGCCATTTCGGACATCACATTGCACTGTACTATGTGAAAATAGTACTATTTATGTGAAACTATTGGTAAACTGTAAACATTTGTCAGTAGCAATAGGATAAAGACTTCCGGCTCCTCGGGCTGGTGCGAATATTTCAATGTCACCATGTGCAAAACCGTTGGATTGTGACACACCTTTACGCGTCTCTCCCTCGCTGCGCTCGCTCGAAAGCTATAGCCTAACCTAAAAACAATCCCTCTTGCGTTAGTCATTCGACATGAAGGCGACTTATATCAAATTTGGGAACGTGTCGGATCGAATGTGAGGTTGGACTGGATTTTTACGAGCAAGCGGAGCGAGCGAGCAACGGTCACAATTTCCAAGCTATACATATACCTTATATTGCTTTCCATATATTTCGTGTTATTACCTAATTTTGTCAGCCATTTCGGACATCACATTGCACTGTACTATGTGAAAATAGTACTATTTATGTGAAACTATTGGTAAACTGTAAACATTTGTCAGTAGCAATAGGATAAAGACTTCCGGCTCCTCGGGCTGGTGCGAATATTTCAATGTCCCCATGTGCCAAACCGTTGGATTGTGACACACCTCTCCGCGTCCCTCGCTCGCCATGCTCGCTCGAAAGCTATAGCCTAACCTAAAACCAATCCAGCCTCCGTTCATTATTTGATATGGTGGCGACATGTCCCGACTTTGCGAACGTGTCGGATCGGTTGTGAGGTTGGACCAGACTTTTACGAGCGAGCGGAGCGAGCGTGCAGCAGTCACAATTTCCAAGCTATACATATACCTTATATTGCCTTGCATATATTTCGTGTTAGTACCTAATATTGTCAGCCATTCCGGACATCACATTGCACTGTACTATGTGGAAATAGTACTATTTATGTGAAACTATTCATAAACTGTAAACATTTGTCAGTAGGCAATAGGATAAAGACTTCCGCCTCCTCGGGCTGGTGCGTATGTTTCAATGTCCGTATGTGCCAAACCGTTGGTATGTGACACACATTAACGCGTCGCTCGCTCGCTGCGCTCGCTCGAAGACTATAGCCTAAGCTAAAACCAATCCATCTTCCTTTCATTATTCGATATGGTGGCGACATATTTCAAATTTGCGAACGTGTGGGATCGGTTGTGAGGTTGGACTAGATTTTTACGAGCGAGCGGAGCGAGCGAGCAACGGTCACAATTTCCAAGCTATACATATACCTTATATTGCCTTCCATATATTTCGTGTTATTACCTAATTTTGTCAGCCATTTCGGACATCACATTGCACTGTACTATGAGGAAATAGTACTATTTATGTGAAACTATTCATAAACTGTAAACATGTGTCGGTAGGCAATAGGATAAATACTTCCGGC
The DNA here is from genome assembly GCF_024516045.1 of Bombus affinis. NCBI lineage: Eukaryota > Metazoa > Arthropoda > Insecta > Hymenoptera > Apidae > Bombus > Bombus affinis. The sequence continues at coordinate 43,135 of NW_026108882.1, read as the reverse complement.
TCCTCGGGCTGGTGCGAATATTTCAATGTCCGTATGTGCCAAACCGTTGGTTTATGACACACCTATACGCGTCTCTCGCTCGCTGCGCTCGCTCGAAAACTATAGCCTAACCTAAAACCAATCCATCTTGCGTTCATTATTCGATATGATGGCGACATATTTCAAATTTGCGAACGTGTCGGATCGGTTGTGGGGTTGGACTAGATTTTTACGAGCGAGCGGAGCGAGCGAGCAACGGTCACAATTTCCAAGCTATACATATACCATATATTGTCTTGCATAGTTTTCGTGCTAGTACCTAATTTTGTCTGCCATTTCGGACATCACATAGCACTGTACTATGAGGAAACGGTACTAATTATGTGAAACTGTTGGTAAACCGTAAACATTTGTCAGAAGGCAGTAGGATAAAGACCTCCGGCTCCTCGGGCTGGTGCGAATATTTCAATGTCCCCATGTGCCAAACCGTTGGATTGTGACACACCTCCCCGCGACCCTCGCTCGCCATGCTCGCTCGAAAGCTATAGCCTAACCTAAAACCAATCCAGCCTCCGTTCATTATTTGATATGGTGGCGACATGTCTCGACTTTGCGAACGTGTCGGATCGGTTGTGAGGTTGGACCAGATTTTTACGAGCGAGCGGAGCGAGCGAGCAACGGTCACAATTTCCAAGCTATACATATACCATATATTGCCTTGCATATATTTCGTGTTATTATCTAATTTTGTCAGCCATTTCGGACATCACATTGCACTGTACTATGTGGAAATAGTACTATTTATGTGAAACTATTCATAAACTGTAAACATTTGTCAGTAGTCAATAGGATAAAGACATCCGCCTCCTCGGGCTGGTGCGAATGTTTCAATGTCCGTATGTGCCAAACCGTTGGTATGTGACACACATTTACGCGTCGCTCGCTCGCTGCGCTCGCTCGAAGACTATAGCCTAACATAAAACCAATCCATCTTGCGTTCATTATTGGATATGGTGGCGACATATTTCAAATTTGCGAACGTGTCGGATCGCTTGTGAGGTTGGACTAGATTTTTACGAGCGAGCGAAGCGAGCGAGCAACGGTCACAATTTCCAAGCTATACATATACCTTATATTGCCTTCCATATATTTCGTGTTATTACCAAATTTTGTCAGCCATTTCGGACATCACATTGCACTGTACTATGTGAAAATAGTACTATTTATGTGAAACTATTGGTAAACTGTAAACATTTGTCAGTAGCAATAGGATAAAGACTTCCGGCTCCTCGGGCTGGTGCGAATATTTCAATGTCCGCATGTGCCAAACCGATGGATTGTGACACACCTCTCCGCGTCCCTCGCTCGACGTGCTCGCTTGAAAGCTATAGCCTAACCTAAAAACAATCCCTCTTGCGTTAGTCATTCGACATGGAGGCGACTTATTTCAAATTTGGTAACGTGTCGGATCGGTTGTGAGGTTGGACCAGATTTTTACGAGCGAGCGGAGCGAGCGTGCAGCAGTCACAATTTCCAAGCTATAGATATATCTTATATTGCCTTGCATATATTTCGTGTTAGTACCTAATATTGTCAGCCATTTCGGACATCACATTGCACTGTACTATGAGGAAATAGTACTATTTATGTGAAATTATTCATAAACTGTAAACATGTGTCGGTAGGCAATAGGATAAATACTTCCGGCTCCTCGGGCTGGTGCGAATATTTCAATGTCCGTATGTGCCAAACCGTTGGTTTATGACACACCATTACGCGTCTCTCGCTCGCGGCGCTCGCTCGAAAACTATAACCTAACCTAAAACCAATCCATCTTGCGTTCATTATTCGATATGATGGCGACATATTTCAAATTTGCGAACGTGTCGGATCGGTTGTGAGGTTGGACTAGATTTTTACGAGCGAGCGGAGCGAGCGAGCAACGGTCACAATTTCCAAGCTATACATATACCTTATATTGCTTTCCATATATTTCGTGTTATTACCTAATTTTGTCAGCCATTTCGGACATCACATTGCACTGTACTATGTGAAAATAGTACTATTTATGTGAAACTATTGGTAAACTGTAAACATTTGTCAGTAGCAATAGGATAAAGACTTCCGGCTCCTCGGGCTGGTGCGAATATTTCAATGTCACCATGTGCAAAACCGTTGGATTGTGACACACCTTTACGCGTCTCTCCCTCGCTGCGCTCGCTCGAAAGCTATAACCTAACCTAAAAACAATCCCTCTTGCGTTAGTCATTCGACATGAAGGCGACTTATATCAAATTTGGGAACGTGTCGGATCGAATGTGAGGTTGGACTGGATTTTTACGAGCAAGCGGAGCGAGCGAGCAACGGTCACAATTTCCAATCTATACATATACCTTATATTGCTTTCCATATATTTCGTGTTATTACCTAATTTTGTCAGCCATTTCGGACATCACATTGCACTGTACTATGTGAAAATAGTACTATTTATGTGAAACTATTGGTAAACTGTAAACATTTGTCAGTAGCAATAGGATAAAGACTTCCGGCTCCTCGGGCTGGTGCGAATATTTCAATGTCCCCATGTGCCAAACCGTTGGATTGTGACACACCTCTCCGCGTCCCTCGCTCGCCATGCTCGCTCGAAAGCTATAGCCTAACCTAAAACCAATCCAGCCTCCGTTCATTATTTGATATGGTGGCGACATGTCCCGACTTTGCGAACGTGTCGGATCGGTTGTGAGGTTGGACCAGACTTTTACGAGCGAGCGGAGCGAGCGTGCAGCAGTCACAATTTCCAAGCTATACATATACCTTATATTGCCTTCCATATATTTCGTGTTAGTACCTAATTTTGTCAGCCATTTCGGACATCACATTGCACTGTACTATGAGGAAATAGTACTATTTATGTGAAACTATTCATAAACTGTAAACATGTGTCGGTAGGCAATAGGATAAATACTTCCGGCTCCTCGGGCTGGTGCGAATATTTCAATGTCCGTATGTGCCAAACCGTTGGTTTATGACACACCTATACGCGTCTCTCGCTCGCTGCGCTCGCTCGAAAACTATAGCCTAACCTAAAACCAATCCATCTTGCGTTCATTATTCGATATGATGGCGACATATTTCAAATTTGCGAACGTGTCGGATCAGATGTGGGGTTGGACTAGATTTTTACGAGCGAGCGGAGCGAGCGAGCAACGGTCACAATTTCTAAGCTATACATATACCATATATTGTCTTGCATAGTTTTCGTGCTAGTACCTAATTTTGTCTGCCATTTCGGACATCACATTGCACTGTACTATGAGGAAACGGTACTAATTATGTGAAACTGTTGGTAAACCGTAAACATTTGTCAGAAGGCAGTAGGATAAAGACCTCCGGCTCCTCGGGCTGGTGCGAATATTTCAATGTCCCCATGTGCCAAACCGTTGGATTGTGACACACCTCCCCGCGACCCTCGCTCGCCATGCTCGCTCGAAAGCTATAGCCTAACCTAAAACCAATCCAGCCTCCGTTCATTATTTGATATGGTGGCGACATGTCTCGACTTTGCGAACGTGTCGGATCGGTTGTGAGGTTGGACCAGATTTTTACGAGCGAGCGGAGCGAGCGAGCAACGGTCACAATTTCCAAGCTATACATATACCATATATTGCCTTGCATATATTTCGTGTTATTATCTAATTTTGTCAGCCATTTCGGACATCACATTGCACTGTACTATGTGGAAATAGTACTATTTATGTGAAACTATTCATAAACTGTAAACATTTGTCAGTAGTCAATAGGATAAAGACATCCGCCTCCTCGGGCTGGTGCGAATGTTTCAATGTCCGTATGTGCCAAACCGTTGGTATGTGACACACATTTACGCGTCGCTCGCTCGCTGCGCTCGCTCGAAGACTATAGCCTAACATAAAACCAATCCATCTTGCGTTCATTATTGGATATGGTGGCGACATATTTCAAATTTGCGAACGTGTCGGATCGCTTGTGAGGTTGGACTAGATTTTTACGAGCGAGCGGAGCGAGCGAGCAACGGTCACAATTTCCAAGCTATACATATACCTTATATTGCCTTCCATATATTTCGTGTTATTACCAAATTTTGTCAGCCATTTCGGACATCACATTGCACTGTACTATGTGAAAATAGTACTATTTATGTGAAACTATTGGTAAACTGTAAACATTTGTCAGTAGCAATAGGATAAAGACTTCCGGCTCCTCGGGCTGGTGCTAATATTTCAATGTCCGTATGTGCCAAACCGATGGATTGTGACACACCTCTCCGCGTCCCTCGCTCGCCGTGCTCGCTTGAAAGCTATAGCCTAACCTAAAAACAATCCCTCTTGCGTTAGTCATTCGACATGGAGGCGACTTATTTCAAATTTGGTAACGTGTCGGATCGGATGTAAGGTTGGACTAGATTTTTACGAGCGAGCGGAGCGAGCGAGCAACGGTCACAATTTCCAATCTATACATATACCTTATATTGCCTTCCATATATTTCGTGTTATTACTTAATTTTGTCAGCCATTTCGGACATCACATTGCACTGTACTATGTGGAAATAGTACTATTTATGTGTAACTATTGGTAAACTGTAAACATTTGTCAGTAGCAATAGGATAATGACTTCCGGCTCCTCGGGCTGGTGCGAATATTTCAATGTCCGTATGTGCCAATCCGATGGATTGTGACACACCTCTCCGCGTCCCTCGCTCGCCGTGCTCGCTTGAAAGCTATAGCCTAACCTAAAAACAATCCCACTTGCGTTAGTCATTCGATATGGTGGCGACATATTTCAAATTTGCGAACGTGTGGGATCGGTTGTGAGGTTGGACTAGATTTTTACGAGCGAGCGGAGCGAGCGAGCAACGGTCACAATTTCCAAGCTATACATATACCTTATTACGCCTTCCATATATTTCGTGTTATTACTTAATTTTGTCAGCCATTTCGGACATCACATTGCACTGTACTATGTGGAAATAGTACTATTTATGTGTAACTATTGGTAAACTGTAAACATTTGTCAGTAGCAATAGGATAATGACTTCCGGCTCCTCGGGCTGGTGCGAATATTTCAATGTCCGTATGTGCCAATCCGATGGATTGTGACACACCTCTCCGCGTCCCTCGCTCGCCGTGCTCGCTTGAAAGCTATAGCCTAACCTAAAAACAATCCCACTTGCGTTAGTCATTCGATATGGTGGCGACATATTTCAAATTTGCGAACGTGTGGGATCGGTTGTGAGGTTGGACTAGATTTTTACGAGCGAGCGGAGCGAGCGAGCAACGGTCACAATTTCCAAGCTATACATATACCTTATATTGCCTTCCATATATATCGTGTTATTACCTAATTTTGTCAGCCATTTCGGACATCACATTGCACTGTACTATGTGGAAATAGTACTATTTATGTGAAACTATTGGTAAACCGTAAACATTTGTCAGAAGGCAATAGGATAAAGACTTCCGGCTCCTCGGGCTGGTTCGAATATATCAATGTCCGTATGTGCCAAACCGATGGTTTGTGACACACCTTTACGCGTCTCTCGTTCGCTGCGCTCGCACGAAAGCTATAGCCTAACCTAAAACCAATCCATCTTCCGTTCATTATTCGATATGGTGGCGACATATTTCAAATTTGCGAACGTGTGGGATCGGTTCTGAGGTTGGACTAGATTTTTACGAGCGAGCGGAGCGAGCGAGCAACGGACACAATTTCCAAGCTATACATATACCTTATATTGCCTTCCATATATTTCGTGTTATTACCTAATTTTGTCAGCCATTTCGGACATCACATTGCACTGTACTCTGAGGAAATAGTACTATTTATGTGAAACTATTCATAAACTGTAAACATGTGTCGGTAGGCAATAGGATAAATACTTCCGGCTCCTCGGGCTGGTGCGAATATTTCAATGTCCGTATGTGCCAAACCGTTGGTTTATGACACACCTATACGCGTCTCTCGCTCGCTGCGCTCGCTCGAAAACTATAGCCTAACCTAAAACCAATCCATCTTGCGTTCATTATTCGATATGATGGCGACATATTTCAAATTTGCGAACGTGTCGGATCGGTTGTGGGGTTGGACTAGATTTTTACGAGCGAGCGCAGCGAGCGAGCAACGGTCACAATTTCCAAGCTATACATATACAATATATTGTCTTGCATATATTTCGTGCTTGTACCTAATTTTGTCAGCCATTTCGGACATCACGTTGCACTGTACTATGAGGAAACGGTACTAATTATGTGAAACTATTGGTAAACCGTAAGCAATTGTCAGAAGGCAATAGGATAAAGACTTCCGGCTCCTCGGGCTGGTTCGAATATATCAATGTCCGTATGTGCCAAACCGATGGTTTGTGACACACCTTTACGCGTCTCTCGTTCGCTGCGCTCGCACGAAAGCTATAGCCTAACCTAAAACCAATCCATCTTCCGTTCATTATTCGATATGGTGGCGACATATTTCAAATTTGCGAACGTGTGGGATCGGTTGTGAGGTTGGACTAGATTTTTACGAGCGAGCGGAGCGAGCGAGCAACGGTCACAATTTCCAAGCTATACATATACCTTATATTGCCTTCCATATATTTCGAGTTATTACCTAATTTTGTCAGCCATTTCGGACATCACATTGCACTGTACTATGTGGAAATAGTACTATTTATGTGAAACTATTGGTAAACTGTAAACATTTGTCAGTAGCAATAGGATAAAGACTTCCGGCTCCTCGGGCTGGTGCGAATATTTCAATGTCCGTATGTGCCAATCCGATGGATTGTGACACACCTCTCCGCGTCCCTCGCTCGCCGTGCTCGCTTGAAAGCTATAGCCTAACCTAAAAACAATCCCACTTGCGTTAGTCATTCGACATGGAGGCGACTTATTTCAAATTTGGGAACGTGTCGGATCGGTTGTGAGGTTGGACTAGATTTTTACGAGCGAGCGGAGCGCGCGAGCAACGGTCACAATTTCCAAGCTATACATATACCATATATTGCCTTGCATATATTTCGTGTTATTACCTAATTTTGTCAGCCATTTCGGACATCACATTGCACTGTACTATGAGGACATAGTACTATTTATGTGAAACTATTCATAAACTGTAAACATGTGTCGGTAGGCAATATGATAAATACTTCCGGCTCCTCGGGCTGGTGCGAATATTTCAATGTCCGTATGTGCCAAACCGTTGGTTTATGACACACCTTTACGCGTATCGCTCGCGGCGCTCGCACGAAAGCTATAGCCTAACCTAAAACCAATCCATCTTCCTTTCATTATTCGATATGGTGGCGACATATTTCAAATTTGCGAACGTGTGGGATCGGTTGTGAGGTTGGACTAGATTTTACGAGCGAGAGGAGCGAGCGAGCAACGGTCACAATTTCCAAGCTATACATATACCTTATATTGCCTTCCATATATTTCGTGTTATTACCTATTTTTGTCAGCCATTTCGGACATCACACTGCACTGTACTATGAGGAAATAGTACTATTTATGTGAAACTATTCATAAACTGTAAACATGTGTCGGTAGGCAATAGGATAAATACTTCCGGCTCCTCGGGCTGGTGCGAATATTTCAATGTCCGTATGTGCCAAACCGTTGGTTTATGACACACCTATACGCGTCTCTCGCTCGCTGCGCTCGCTCGAAAACTATAGCCTAACCTAAAACCAATCCATCTTGCGTTCATTATTCGATATGATGGCGACATATTTCAAATTTGCGAACGTGTCGGATCGGTTGTGGGGTTGGACTAGATTTTTACGAGCGAGCGGAGCGAGCGAGCAACGGTCACAATTTCCAAGCTATACATATACCATATATTGTCTTGCATATATTTCGTGCTTGTACCTAATTATGTCAGCCATTTCGGACATCACATTGCACTGTACTATGAGGAAATAGTACTATTTATGTGAAACTATTCATAAACTGTAAACATGTGTCGGTAGGCAATAGGATAAATACTTCCGGCTCCTCGGGCTGGTGCGAATATTTCAATGTCCGCATGTGCCAAACCGTTGGTTTATGACACACCTATACGCGTCTCTCGCTCGCTGCGCTCGCTCGAAAACTATAGCCTAACCTAAAATCAATCCAGCCTCCGTTCATTATTTGATATGGTGGCGACATGTCTCGACTTTGCGAACGTGTCGGATGGGTTGTGAGGTTGGACCAGATTTTTACGAGCGAGCGGAGCGAGCGAGCAACGGTCACAATTTCCAAGCTATACATATACCATATATTGTCTTGCATATATTTCGTGCTTGTACCTAATTATGTCAGCCATTTCGGACATCACATTGCACTGTACTATGAGGAAATAGTACTATTTATGTGAAACTATTCATAAACTGTAAACATGTGTCGGTAGGCAATAGGATAAATACTTCCGGCTCCTCGGGCTGGTGCGAATATTTCAATGTCCGTATGTGCCAAACCGTTGGTTTATGACACACCTATACGCGTCTCTCGCTCGCTGCGCTCGCTCGAAAACTATAGCCTAACCTAAAATCAATCCAGCCTCCGTTCATTATTTGATATGGTGGCGACATGTCTCGACTTTGCGAACGTGTCGGATGGGTTGTGAGGTTGGACCAGATTTTTACGAGCGAGCGGAGCGAGCGAGCAACGGTCACAATTTCCAAGCTATACATATACCATATATTGCCTTGCATAGTTTTCGTGCTAGTACCTAATTTTGTCTGCCATTTCGGACATCACATTGCACTGTACTATGAGGAAACGGTACTAATTATGTGAAACTGTTGGTAAACCGTAAACATTTGTCAGAAGGCAGTAGGATAAAGACTTCCGGCTCCTCGGGCTGGTGCGAATATTTCAATGTCCCCATGTGCCAAACCGTTGGATTGTGACACACCTCCCCGCGACCCTAGCTCGCCATGCTCGCTCGAAAGCTATAGCCTAACCTAAAACCAATCCAGCCTCCGTTCATTATTTGATATGGTGGCGACATGTCTCGACTTTGCGAACGTGTCGGATCGGTTGTGAGGTTGGACCAGATTTTTACGAGCGAGCGGAGCGAGCGAGCAACGGTCACAATTTCCAAGCTATACATATACCATATATTGCCTTGCATATATTTCGTGTTATTATCTAATTTTGTCAGCCATTTCGGACATCACATTGCACTGTACTATGTGGAAATAGTACTATTTATGTGAAACTATTCATAAACTGTAAACGTTTGTCAGTAGTCAATAGGATAAAGACATCCGCCTCCTCGGGCTGGTGCGAATATTTCAATGTCCGTATGTGCCAAACCGTTGGTATGTGACACACATTTACGCGTCGCTCGCTCGCTGCGCTCGCTCGAAGACTATAGCCTAACATAAAACCAATCCATCTTGCGTTCATTATTCGATATGGTGGCAACATATTTCAAATTTGCGAACGTGACGGATCGGTTGTGAGGTTGGACGAGATTTTTACGAGCGAGCGGAGCGATCGAGCAACGGTCACAATTTCCAAGCTATACATATACCTTATATTGCCTTCCATATATTTCGTGTTATTACCAAATTTTGTCAGCCATTTCGGACATCACATTGCACTGTACTATGTGGAAATAGTACTATTTATGCGAAACTATTGGTAAACTGTAAACATTTGTCAGTAGCAATAGGATAAAGACTTCCGGCTCCTCGGGCTGGTGAGAATATTTCAATGTCCGTATGTGCCAAACCGATGGATTGTGACACACCGCTCCGCGTCCCTCGCTAGCCGTGCTCGCTCGAAAGCTATAGCCTAACGTAAAACCAATCCAGCTACCGTTCATTATTTGATATGGTGGCGACATGTCTCGAATTTGCGAACGTGTCGGATCGGTTGTGAGGTTGGACCAGATTTTTACGAGCGAGCGGAGCGAGCGTGCAGCAGTCACAATTTCCAAGCTATAGATATATCTTATATTGCCTTGCATATATTTCGTGTTAGTACCTAATATTGTCAGCCATTTCGGACATCACATTGCACTGTACTATGAGGAAATAGTACTATTTATGTGAAATTATTCATAAACTGTAAACATGTGTCGGTAGGCAATAGGATAAATACTTCCGGCTCCTCGGGCTGGTGCGAACATTTCAATGTCCGTATGTGCCAAACCGTTGGTTTATGACACACCATTACGCGTCTCTCGCTCGCGGCGCTCGCTCGAATACTATAACCTAACCTAAAACCAATCCATCTTGCGTTCATTATTCGATATGATGGCGACATATTTCAAATTTGCGAACGTGTCGGATCGGTTGTGAGGTTGGACTAGATTTTTACGAGCGAGCGGAGCGAGCGAGCAACGGTCACAATTTCCAAGCTATACATATACCTTATATTGCTTTCCATATATTTCGTGTTATTACCTAATTTTGTCAGCCATTTCGGACATCACATTGCACTGTACTATGTGAAAATAGTACTATTTATGTGAAACTATTGGTAAACTGTAAACATTTGTCAGTAGCAATAGGATAAAGACTTCCGGCTCCTCGGGCTGGTGCGAATATTTCAATGTCACCATGTGCAAAACCGTTGGATTGTGACACACCTTTACGCGTCTCTCCCTCGCTGCGCTCGCTCGAAAGCTATAGCCTAACCTAAAAACAATCCCTCTTGCGTTAGTCATTCGACATGAAGGCGACTTATATCAAATTTGGGAACGTGTCGGATCGAATGTGAGGTTGGACTGGATTTTTACGAGCAAGCGGAGCGAGCGAGCAACGGTCACAATTTCCAAGCTATACATATACCATATATTGCCTTGCATATATTTCGTGCTAGTACCTAATTTTGTCAGCCATTTCGGACATCACATTGCACTGTACTATGAGGAAGCGATACTAATTATGTGAAACTATTAGTAAACTGTAAACATTTGTCAGAAGGCAATAGGATAAAGACTTCCGGCTCCTCGGGCTGGTGCGAATATTTCAATGTCCCCATGTGCCAAACCGTTGGATTGTGACACACCTCTCCGCGTCCCTCGCTCACCATGCTCGCTCGAAAGCTATAGCCTAACCTAAAACCAATCCAGCCTCCGTTCATTATTTGATATGGTGGCGACATGTCCCGACTTTGCGAACGTGTCGGATCGGTTGTGAGGTTGGACCAGACTTTTACGAGCGAGCGGAGCGAGCGTGCAGCAGTCACAATTTCCAAGCTATACATATACCTTATATTGCCTTGCATATATTTCGTGTTAGTACCTAATATTGTCAGCCATTCCGGACATCACATTGCACTGTACTATGTGGAAATAGTACTATTTATGTGAAACTATTCATAAACTGTAAACATTTGTCAGTAGGCAATAGGATAAAGACTTCCGCCTCCTCGGGCTGGTGCGTATGTTTCAATGTCCGTATGTGCCAAACCGTTGGTATGTGACACACATTAACGCGTCGCTCGCTCGCTGCGCTCGCTCGAAGACTATAGCCTAAGCTAAAACCAATCCATCTTCCTTTCATTATTCGATATGGTGGCGACATATTTCAAATTTGCGAACGTGTGGGATCGGTTGTGAGGTTGGACTAGATTTTTACGAGCGAGCGGAGCGAGCGAGCAACGGTCACAATTTCCAAGCTATACATATACCTTATATTGCCTTCCATATATTTCGTGTTATTACCTAATTTTGTCAGCCATTTCGGACATCACATTGCACTGTACTATGAGGAAATAGTACTATTTATGTGAAACTATTCATAAACTGTAAACATGTGTCGGTAGGCAATAGGATAAATACTTCCGGCTCCTCGGGCTGGTGCGAATATTTCAATGTCCGTATGTGCCAAACCGTTGGTTACGACACACCCATACGCGTCTCTCGCTCGCTGCGCTCGCTCGAAAACTATAGCCTAACCTAAAACCAATCCATCTTGCGTTCATTATTCGATATGATGGCGACATATTTCAAATTTGCGAACGTGTCGGATCGGTTGTGGGGTTGGACTAGATTTTTACGAGCGAGCGGAGCGAGCGAGCAACGGTCACAATTTCCAAGCTATACATATACCATATATTGTCTTGCATAGTTTTCGTGCTAGTACCTAATTTTGTCTGCCATTTCGGACATCACATTGCACTGTACTATGAGGAAACGGTACTAATTATGTGAAACTGTTGGTAAACCGTAAACATTTGTCAGAAGGCAGTAGGATAAAGACCTCCGGCTCCTCGGGCTGGTGCGAATATTTCAATGTCCCCATGTGCCAAACCGTTGGATTGTGACACACCTCCCCGCGACCCTCGCTCGCCATGCTCGCTCGAAAGCTATAGCCTAACCTAAAACCAATCCAGCCTCCGTTCATTATTTGATATGGTGGCGACATGTCTCGACTTTGCGAACGTGTCGGATCGGTTGTGAGGTTGGACCAGATTTTTACGAGCGAGCGGAGCGAGCGAGCAACGGTCACAATTTCCAAGCTATACATATACCATATATTGCCTTGCATATATTTCGTGTTATTATCTAATTTTGTCAGCCATTTCGGACATCACATTGCACTGTACTATGTGGAAATAGTACTATTTATGTGAAACTATTCATAAACTGTAAACATTTGTCAGTAGTCAATAGGATAAAGACATCCGCCTCCTCGGGCTGGTGCGAATGTTTCAATGTCCGTATGTGCCAAACCGTTGGTATGTGACACACATTTACGCGTCGCTCGCTCGCTGCGCTCGCTCGAAGACTATAGCCTAACATAAAACCAATCCATCTTGCGTTCATTATTGGATATGGTGGCGACATATTTCAAATTTGCGAACGTGTCGGATCGCTTGTGAGGTTGGACTAGATTTTTACGAGCGAGCGGAGCGAGCGAGCAACGGTCACAATTTCCAAGCTATACATATACCTTATATTGCCTTCCATATATTTCGTGTTATTACCAAATTTTGTCAGCCATTTCGGACATCACATTGCACTGTACTATGTGAAAATAGTACTATTTATGTGAAACTATTGGTAAACTGTAAACATTTGTCAGTAGCAATAGGATAAAGACTTCCGGCTCCTCGGGCTGGTGCGAATATTTCAATGTCCGTATGTGCCAAACCGATGGATTGTGACACACCTCTCCGCGTCCCTCGCTCGCCGTGCTCGCTTGAAAGCTATAGCCTAACCTAAAAACAATCCCTCTTGCGTTCATTATTCGATATGATGGCGACATATTTCAAATTTGCGAACGTGTCGGATCGGTTGTGAGGTTGGACTAGATTTTTACGAGCGAGCGGAGCGAGCGAGCAACGGTCACAATTTCCAAGCTATACATATACCATATATTGCCTTGCATATATTTCGTGTTATTACCTAATTTTGTCAGCCATTTCGGACATCACATTGCTCTGTACTATGAGGAAACGGTACTAATTATGTGAAACTATTGGTAAACCGTAAACATTTGTCAGAAGGCAATAGGATAAAGACTTCCGGCCCCTAGGGCTGGTGCGCATATTTCAATATCCGTATGTGCCAAAACCGTTGGTTTATGACACACCTTTACGCGTCTCTCGCTCGCTACGCTCGCTCGAAAACTATAGCCTAACCTAAAACCAGTCCTTCTTCCGTTCATTCTTCGATATGGTGGCGACATATTTCAAATTTGCGAACGTGTCGGATCGGTTGTGAGGTTGGACAAGCTTTTTACGAGCGAGCGGAGCGAGCGAGCAACGGTCACAATTTACAAGCTATACATATACCTTATATTGCCTTCCATATATTTCGTGTTATTACCTAATTTTGTCAGCCATTTCGGACATCACATTGCACTGTACTATGAGGAAACGGTACTAATTATGTGAAACTGTTGGTAAACCGTAAACATTTGTCAGAAGGCAATAGGATAAAGACTTTCGGCTCCTCGGGCTGGTGCGAATGTTTCAATATCCGTATGTGCCAAACCGTTGGTATGTGACACACATTTACGCGTCGCTCGCTCGCTGCGCTCGCTCGAAGACTATAGCCTAACCTAAAACCAATCCCTCGTGCGTTAGTCATTCGACATGAAGGCGACTTATTTCAAATTTGGGAACGTGTCGGATCGAATGTGAGGTTGGACCAGATTTTTACGAGCGAGCGGAGCGAGCGTGCAGCAGTCACAATTTACAAGCTATACATATACCTTATATTGCCTTGCATATATTTCGTGTTAGTACCTAATATTGTCAGCCATTTCGGACATCACATTGCACTGTACTATGAGGAAATAGTACTATTTATGTGAAACTATTCATAAACTGTAAACATGTGTCGGTAGGCAATAGGAGAAATACTTCCGGCTCCTCGGGCTGGTGCGAATATTTCAATGTCCGTATGTGCCAAACCGTTGGTTTCTGACACACCTTTACGCGTCTCTCGCTCGCTGCGCTCGCTCGAAAACTATAGCCTAACCTAAAACCAGTCCTTCTTCCGTTCATTCTTCGATATGGTGGCGACATATTTCAAATTTGCGAACGTGTCGGATCGGTTGTGAGGTTGGACAAGATTTTTACGAGCGAGCGGAGCGAGCGAGCAACGGTTACAATTTCCAAGCTATACATATACCTTATATTGCCTTCCATATATTTCGTGTTATTACCTAATTTTGTCAGCCATTTCGGACATCACATTGCACTGTACTATGTGAAAATAGTACTATTTATGTGAAACTATTGGTAAACTGTAAACATTTGTCAGTAGTAATAGGATAAAGACTTCCGGCTCCTCGGGCTGGTGCGAAAATTTCAATGTCCCCATGTGCAAAACCGTTGGATTGTGACACACCTTTACGCGTCTATCGCTCGCTGCGCTCGCTCGAAAGCTATAGCCTAACCTAAAAACAATCCCTCTTGCGTTAGTCATTCGACATGAAGGCGACTTATTTCAAATTTGGGAACGTGTCGGATCGAATGTGAGGTTGGACTGGATTTTTACGAGCAAGCGGAGCGAGCGAGCAACGGTCACAATTTCCAAGCTATACATATACCATATATTGCCTTGCATATATTTCGTGCTAGTACCTAATTTTGTCAGCCATTTCGGACACCACATTGCACTGTACTATGAGGAAACGATACTAATTATTTGAAACTATTAGTAAACCGTAAACATTTGTCAGAAGGCAATAGGATAAAGACTTCCGGCTCCTCGGGCTGGTGCGAATATTTCAATGTCCGTATGTGCCAAACCGTTGGTTTGTGACACACCTTTACGCGTCTCTCGCTCGCCGCGCTCGAACGAAAGCTATAGCCTAACCTAAAACCAATCCATCTGCCGTTCATTATTGGATATGGTGGCGACATATTTCAAATTTGCGAACGTGTCGGATCGCTTGTGAGGTTGGACTAGATTTTTACGAGCGAGCGGAGCGAGCGAGCAACGGTCACAATTTCCAAGCTATACATATACCTTATATTGCCTTCCATATATTTCGTGTTATTACCAAATTTTGTCAGCCATTTCGGACATCACATTGCACTGTACTATGAGGAAACGGTACTAATTATGTGAAACGATTAGTAAACCGTAAACATTTGTCAGAAGGCAATAGGATAAAGACTTCCGGCTCCTCGGGCTGGTGCGAATATTTCAATGTCCCCATGTGCCAAACCGTTGGATTGTGACACACCTCTCCGCGTCCCTCGCTCGCCATGCTCGCTCGAAAGCTATAGCCTAACCTAAAACCAATCCATCTTGCGTTCATTATTCGATATGATGGCGACATATTTCAAATTTGCGAACGTGTCGGATCGGTTGTGAGGTTGGACTAGATTTTTACGAGCGAGCGGAGCGAGCGAGCAACGGTCACAATTTCCAAGCTATACATATACCTTATATTGCCTTGCTTATATTTCTTATTATTACCTACTTTTGTCAGCCATTTTAGACATCACATTGCACTGTTATATGTGGAAATAGTACTATTTATGTGAAACTATTCATAAACTGTAAGCATTTGTCAGTAGGCAATAGGATAAAGACTTCCGGCTCCTCGGGCTGCTGCGAATGTTTCAATGTCCGTATGTGCCAAACCGTTGGTATGTGACACACATTTACGCGTCGCTCGCTCGCTGCGCTCGCTCGAAGACTATAGCCTAACCTAAAACCAATCCATATTGCGTTCATTATTCGATATGGTGGCGACATATTTCAAATTTGCGAACGTGACGGATCGGTTGTGAGGTTGGACTAGATTTTTACGAGCAAGCGGAGCGAGCGAGCAACGGTCACAATTTCCAAGCTATACATATACCATATATTGCCTTGCATATATTTCGTGTTATTACCTATTTTTGTCAGCCATTTCGGACATCACATTGCACTGTACTATGTGGAAATAGTACTATTTATGTGAAACTATTCATAAACTGTAAACATTTGCCAGTAGGCAATAGGATAAAGACTTCCGCCTCCTCGGGCTGGTGCGAATGTTTCAATGTCCGTATGTGCCAAACCGTTGGTATGTGACACACATTTACGCGTCGCTCGCTCGCTGCGCTCGCTCGAAGACTATAGCCTAACCTAAAACCAATCCTTCTTGCGTTCATTATTCGATATGGTGGCGACATATTTCAAATTTGCGAACGTGACGGATCGGTTGTGAGGTTGGACTAGATTTTTACGAGCGAGCGGAGCGAGCGAGCAACGGTCACAATTTCCAAGCTATACATATACCATATATTGCCTTGCATAGTTTTCGTGCTAGTACCTAATTTTGTCTGCCATTTCGGACATCACATTGCACTGTACTATGAGGAAAAGGTACTAATTATGTGAAACTGTTGGTAAACCGTAAACATTTGTCAGAAGGCAATAGGATAATGACTTTCGGCTCCTCGGGCTGGTGCGAATATTTCAATGTCCGTATGTGCCAAACCGTTGGTTTATGACACACCTTTACGCGTATCTCGATCGCTGCGCTCGTTCGAAAACTATAGCCTAACCTAAAACCAATCCATCTTGCGTTCATTATTCGATATGATGGCGACATATTTCAAATTTGGGAACGTGTCGGATCGGTTGTGAGGTTGGACTCGATTTTTACGAGCGAGCGGAGCGAGCGAGCAACGGTCACAATTTCCAAGCTATACATGTACCATATATTGCCTTGCATAGTTTTCGTGCTAGTACCTGATTTTGTCAGCCATTTCGGACATCACATTGCACTGTACTATGAGGAAATAGTACTATTTATGTGAAACTATTCATAAACTGTAAACATGTGTCGGTAGGCAATAGGATAAATACTTCCGGCTCCTCGGGCTGGTGCGAATATTTCAATGTCCGTATGTGCCAAACCGTTGGTTTATGACACACCTTTACGCGTCTCTCGCTCGCGGCGCTCGCTCGAAAACTATAGCCTAACCTAAAACCAGTCCATCTTGCGTTCATTATTCGATATGGTGGCGACATATTTCAAATTTGCGAACGTGTGGGATCGGTTGTGAGTTTGGACTAGATTTTTACGAGCGAGCGGAGCGAGCGAGCAACGGTCACAATTTCCAAGCTATACATATACCATATATTGTCTTGCATATATTTCGTGCATGTACCTAATTTTGTCAGCCATTTCGGACATCACGTTGCACTGTACTATGAGGAAACGGTACTAATTATGTGAAACTATTGGTAAACCGTAAACATTTGTCAGGAGGCAATAGGATAAAGACTTCCGGCTCCTCGGGCGAATATTTCAATGTCCGTATATGCCAAACGGTTGGTTTGTGACACACCTTTACGCGTCTCTCATTCGCTGCGCTCGCACGAAAGCTATAGCCTAACCTAAAACCAATCCATCTTCCGTTCATTATTCGATATGGTGGCGACATATTTCAAATTTGCGAACGTGTCGGATCGGTTGTGAGGTTGGACTAGATTTTTTTGAGCGAGCGGAGCGAACGAGCAACGATCACAATTTCCAACCTATACATACACCTTATATTGCCTTGCCTATATGTCGTGTTATTACCTAATTTTGTCTGCCATTTCGGACATCACATTGCATTGTACTATGAGGAAACGGTACTAATTATGTGAAACTATTAGTAAACCGTAAACATTTGTCAGAAGGCAATAGGATAAAGACTTCCGGCTCTTCGGGCTGGTGCGAATATATCAATGTCCGTATGTGCCAAACCGATGGTTTGTGACACACCTTTACGCGTCTCTCTTTCGCTGCGCTCGCACGAAAGCTATAGCCTAACCTAAAACCAATCCATCTTCCGTTCATTATTCGATATGGTGTCGACATGTTTCGAATTTGCGAACATGTGGGATCGGTTGTGAGGTTGGACCAGATTTTTACGAGCGAGCGGAGCGAGCGTGCAACGGTCACAATTTCCAAGCTATACATATACCTTATATTGCCTTGCTTATATTTCTTATTATTACCTACTTTTGTCCGCCATTTCGGACATCACATTGCACTGTACTATGAGGAAACGGTACTAATTATGTGAAACTATGGGTAAACCGTAAACATTTGTCAGAAGGCAATAGGATAAATACTTCCGGCTCCTCGGTCTGGTGCGAATATTTCAATGTCCGTATGT
Source organism: Bombus affinis (assembly GCF_024516045.1). Lineage (NCBI taxonomy): Eukaryota > Metazoa > Arthropoda > Insecta > Hymenoptera > Apidae > Bombus > Bombus affinis. The sequence continues at coordinate 24,550 of NW_026108882.1, read as the reverse complement.
GCCAAACCTTTGGTTTATGACACACCTATACGCGTCACTCGCTCGCTGCGCTCGCTCGAAAACTATAGCCTAACCTAAAACCAATCCATCTTGCGTTCATTATTCGATATGATGGCGACATATTTCAAATTTGCGACCGTGTCGGATCGGTTGTGGGGTTGGACTAGATATTTACGAGCGAGCGGTGCGAGCGAGCAACGGTCACAATTTCCAAGCTATACATATACCATATATTGTCTTGCATATATTTCGTGCATGTACCTAATTTTGTCAGTCATTTCGGACATCACGTTGCACTGTACTAAGAGGAAAGGGTACTAATTATGTGAAACTATTGGTAAACCGTAAACATTTGTCAGAAGGCAATAGGATAAAGACTTCCGGCTCCTCGGGCGAATATTTCAATGTCCGTATGTGCCAAACCGTTGGTTTGTGACACACCTTTACGCGTCTCTCGTTCGCTGCGCTCGCACGAAAGCTATAGCCTAACCTAAAACCAATCCATCTTCCGTTCATTATTCGATATGGTGGCGACATATTTCAAATTTGCGAACGTGTCGGATCGGTTGTGAGGTTGGACTAGATTTTTTCGAGCGAGCGGAGCGAGCGAGCAACGGTCACAATTTCCAAGCTATACATATACCTTATATTGCCTTCCATATATTTCGTGTTATTACCAAATTTTGTCAGCCATTTCGGACATCACATTGCACTGTACTATGAGGAAACGGTACTAATTATGTGAAACGATTAGTAAACCGTAAACATTTGTCAGAAGGCAATAGGATAAAGACTTCCGGCTCCTCGAGCTGGTGCGAATATTTCAATGTCCCCATGTGCCAAACCGTTGGATTGTGACACACCTCTCCGCGTCCCTCGCTCGCCATGCTCGCTCGAAAGCTATAGCCTAACCTAAAACCAATCCATCTTGCGTTCATTATTCGATATGATGGCGACATATTTCAAATTTGCGAACGTGTCGGATCGGTTGTGAGGTTGGACTAGATTTTTACGAGCGAGCGGAGCGAGCGAGCAACGGTCACAATTTCCAAGCTATACATATACCTTGTATTGCCTTGCTTATATTTCTTATTATTACCTACTTTTGTCAGCCATTTTAGACATCACATTGCACTGTTATATGTGGAAATAGTACTATTTATGCGAAACTATTCATAAACTGTAAACATTTGCCAGTAGGCAATAGGATAAAGACTTCCGCCTCCTCGGGCTGGTGCGAATGTTTCAATGTCCGTATGTGCCAAACCGTTGGTATGTGACACACATTTACGCGTCGCTCGCTCGCTGCGCTCGCTCGAAGACTATAGCCTAACCTAAAACCAATCCTTCTTGCGTTCATTATTCGATATGGTGGCGACATATTTCAAATTTGCGAACGTGACGGATCGGTTGTGAGGTTGGACTAGATTTTTACGAGCGAGCGGAGCGAGCGAGCAACGGTCACAATTTCCAAGCTATACATATACCATATATTGCCTTGCATAGTTTTCGTGCTAGTACCTAATTTTGTCTGCCATTTCGGACATCACATTGCACTGTACTATGAGGAAAAGGTACTAATTATGTGAAACTGTTGGTAAACCGTAAACATTTGTCAGAAGGCAATAGGATAATGACTTTCGGCTCCTCGGGCTGGTGCGAATATTTCAATGTCCGTATGTGCCAAACCGTTGGTTTATGACACACCTTTACGCGTATCTCGATCGCTGCGCTCGTTCGAAAACTATAGCCTAACCTAAAACCAATCCATCTTGCGTTCATTATTCGATATGATGGCGACATATTTCAAATTTGGGAACGTGTCGGATCGGTTGTGAGGTTGGACTCGATTTTTACGAGCGAGCGGAGCGAGCGAGCAACGGTCACAATTTCCAAGCTATACATGTACCATATATTGCCTTGCATAGTTTTCGTGCTAGTACCTAATTTTGTCAGCCATTTCGGACATCACATTGCACTGTACTATGAGGAAATAGTACTATTTATGTGAAACTATTCATAAACTGTAAACATGTGTCGGTAGGCAATAGGATAAATACTTCCGGCTCCTCGGGCTGGTACGAATATTTCAATGTCCGTATGTGCCAAACCGTTGGTTTATGACACACCTTTACGCGTCTCTCGCTCGCGGCGCTCGCTCGACAACTATAGCCTAACCTAAAACCAATCCATCTTGCGTTCATTATTCGATATGGTGGCGACATATTTCAAATTTGCGAACGTGTGGGATCGGTTGTGAGTTTGGACTAGATTTTTACGAGCGAGCGGAGCGAGCGAGCAACGGTCACAATTTCCAAGCTATACATATACCATATATTGTCTTGCATATATTTCGTGCATGTACCTAATTTTGTCAGCCATTTCGGACATCACGTTGCACTGTACTATGAGGAAACGGTACTAATTATGTGAAACTATTGGTAAACCGTAAACATTTGTCAGGAGGCAATAGGATAAAGACTTCCGGCTCCTCGGGCGAATATTTCAATGTCCGTATATGCCAAACCGTTGGTTTGTGACACACCTTTACGCGTCTCTCATTCGCTGCGCTCGCACGAAAGCTATAGCCTAACCTAAAACCAATCCATCTTCCGTTCATTATTCGATATGGTGGCGACATATTTCAAATTTGCGAACGTGTCGGATCGGTTGTGAGGTTGGACTAGATTTTTTCGAGCGAGCGGAGCGAACGAGCAACGATCACAATTTCCAACCTATACATACACCTTATATTGCCTTGCCTATATGTCGTGTTATTACCTAATTTTGTCTGCCATTTCGGACATCACATTGCACTGTACTATGAGGAAACGGTACTAATTATGTGAAACTGTTGGTAAACCGTAAACATTTGTCAGAAGGCAATAGGATAAAGACTTTCGGCTCCTTGGGCTGGTGCGAATATTTCAATGTCCGTATGTGCCAAACCGTTGGTTTATGACACACCTTTACGCGTCCTCTCGCTCGCGGCGCTCGCTCGAAAACTATAGCCTAACCTAAAACCAATCCATCTTCCGTTCATTATTCGATATGGTGGCGACATATTTCAAATTTGCGAACGTGTCGGATCGGTTGTGAGGTTGGACTAGATTTTTACGAGCGAGCGGAGCGAGCGAGCAACGGTGACAGTTTCCAAGCTATACATATACCTTATATTGCCTTGCTTATATTTCGTGCTAGTACCTAATTTTGTCAGCCATTTCGGACATCACGTTGCACTGTACTATGAGGAAACGGTACTAATTATGTGAAAACTATTGGTAAACCGTAAACATTTGACAGAAGGCAATAGGATAAAGTCTTCCGGCTCCTCGGGCTGGTGCGAATATATCAATGTCCGTATGTGCCAAACCGATGGTTTGTGGACACACCTTTACGCGTCTCTCGTTCGCTGCGCTCGCACGAAAGCTATAGCCGAACCTAAATCCAATCCATCTTCCGTTCATTATTCGATATGGTGGCGACATATTTCAAATTTGCGAACGTGTCGGATCGTTTGTGAGGTTGGACTAGATTTATCGAGCGAGCGGAGCGAGCGAGCAACGATCACAAATTCCAACCTATACATACACCTTATATTGCCTTGCATATATGTCATGTTATTACCTAATTTTGTCAGCCATTTCGGACATCACATTGTATTGTACTATGAGGAAACGGTACTAATTATGTGAAACTATTGGTAAACCGTAAACATTTGTCAGAAGGCAATAGGATAAAGACTTCCGGCTCTTCGGGCTGGTGCGAATATATCAATGTCCGTATGTGCCAAACGATGGTTTGTGACACACCTTTACGCGTCTCTCTTTCGCTGCGCTCGCACGAAAGCTATAGCCCTAACCTAAAACCAATCCATCTTCCGTTCATTATTCGATATGGTGGCGACATGTTTCGAATTTGCGAACGTGTGGGATCGGTTGTGAGGTTGGACTAGGATTTTTTTCCGAGCGAGCGGAGCGAACGAGCAACGATCACAATTTCCAACCTATACATACACCTTATATTGCCTTGCATATATGTCATGTTATTACCTAATTTTGTCAGCCATTTCGGACATCACATTGTATTGTACTATGAGGAAACGGTACTAATTATGTGAAAACTATGGGTAAACCGTAAACATTTGTCAGAAGGCAATAGGATAAATACTTCCGGCTCCTCGGTCTGGTGCGAATATTTCAATGTCCGTATGTGCCAAACCGTTGGTTTATGACACACCTATACGCGTCACTCGCTCGCTGCGCTCGCTCGAAAACTATAGCCTAACCTAAAACCAATCCATCTTGCGTTCATTATTCGATATGATGGCGACATATTTCAAATTTGCGAACGTGTCGGATCGGTTGTGGGGTTGGACTAGATATTTACGAGCGAGCGGAGCGAGCGAGCAACGGTCACAATTTCCAAGCTATACATATACCATATATTGTCTTGCATATATTTCGTGCATGTACCTAATTTTGTCAGTCATTTCGGACATCACGTTGCACTGTACTATGAGGAAACGGTACTAATTATGTGAAACTATTGGTAAACCGTAAACATTTGTCAGAAGGCAATAGGATAAAGACTTCCGGCTCCTCGGGCGAATATTTCAATGTCCGTATGTGCCAAACCGTTGGTTTGTGACACACCTTTACGCGTCTCTCGTTCGCTGCGCTCGCACGAAAGCTATAGCCTAACCTAAAACCAATCCATCTTCCGTTCATTATTCGATATGGTGGCGACATATTTCAAATTTGCGAACGTGTCGGATCGGTTGTGAGGTTGGACTAGATTTTTACGAGCGAGCGGAGCGAGCGAGCAACGGTCACAATTTCCAAGCTATACATATACCTTATATTGCCTTGCTTATATTTCTTATTATTACCTACTTTTGTCAGCCATTTTAGACATCACATTGCACTGTTATATGTGGAAATAGTACTATTTATGTGAAACTATTCATTAACTGTAAGCATTTGTCAGTAGGCAATAGGATAAAGACTTCCGGCTCCTCGGGCTGCTGCGAATGTTTCAATGTCCGTATGTGCCAAACCGTTGGTATGTGACACACATTTACGCGTCGCTCGCTCGCTGCGCTCGCTCGAAGACTATAGCCTAACCTAAAACCAATCCATCTTGCGTTCATTATTCGATATGGTGGCGACATATTTCAAATTTGCGAACGTGACGGATCGGTTGTGAGGTTGGACTAGATTTTTACGAGCGAGCGGAGCGAGCGAGCAACGGTCACAATTTCCAAGCTATACATATACCATATATTGCCTTGCATATATTTCGTGTTATTACCTATTTTTGTCAGCCATTTCGGACATCACATTGCACTGTACTATGTGGAAATAGTACTATTTATGCGAAACTATTCATAAACTGTAAACATTTGCCAGTAGGCAATAGGATAAAGACTTCCGCCTCCTCGGGCTGGTGCGAATGTTTCAATGTCCGTATGTGCCAAACCGTTGGTATGTGACACACATTTACGCGTCGCTCGCTCGCTGCGCTCGCTCGAAGACTATAGCCTAACCTAAAACCAATCCTTCTTGCGTTCATTATTCGATATGGTGGCGACATATTTCAAATTTGCGAACGTGACGGATCGGTTGTGAGGTTGGACTAGATTTTTACGAGCGAGCGGAGCGAGCGAGCAACGGTCACAATTTCCAAGCTATACATATACCATATATTGCCTTGCATAGTTTTCGTGCTAGTACCTAATTTTGTCTGCCATTTCGGACATCACATTGCACTGTGCTATGAGGAAAAGGTACTAATTATGTGAAACTGTTGGTAAACCGTAAACATTTGTCAGAAGGCAATAGGATAATGACTTTCGGCTCCTCGGGCTGGTGCGAATATTTCAATGTCCGTATGTGCCAAACCGTTGGTTTATGACACACCTTTACGCGTATCTCGATCGCTGCGCTCGTTCGAAAACTATAGCCTAACCTAAAACCAATCCATCTTGCGTTCATTATTCGATATGATGGCGACATATTTCAAATTTGGGAACGTGTCGGATCGGTTGTGAGGTTGGACTCGATTTTTACGAGCGAGCGGAGCGAGCGAGCAACGGTCACAATTTCCAAGCTATACATGTACCATATATTGCCTTGCATAGTTTTCGTGCTAGTACCTAATTTTGTCAGCCATTTCGGACATCACATTGCACTGTACTATGAGGAAATAGTACTATTTATGTGAAACTATTCATAAACTGTAAACATGTGTCGGTAGGCAATAGGATAAATACTTCCGGCTCCTCGGGCTGGTACGAATATTTCAATGTCCGTATGTGCCAAACCGTTGGTTTATGACACACCTTTACGCGTCTCTCGCTCGCGGCGCTCGCTCGACAACTATAGCCTAACCTAAAACCAATCCATCTTGCGTTCATTATTCGATATGGTGGCGACATATTTCAAATTTGCGAACGTGTGGGATCGGTTGTGAGTTTGGACTAGATTTTTACGAGCGAGCGGAGCGAGCGAGCAACGGTCACAATTTCCAAGCTATACATATACCATATATTGTCTTGCATATATTTCGTGCATGTACCTAATTTTGTCAGCCATTTCGGACATCACGTTGCACTGTACTATGAGGAAACGGTACTAATTATGTGAAACTATTGGTAAACCGTAAACATTTGTCAGGAGGCAATAGGATAAAGACTTCCGGCTCCTCGGGCGAATATTTCAATGTCCGTATATGCCAAACCGTTGGTTTGTGACACACCTTTACGCGTCTCTCATTCGCTGCGCTCGCACGAAAGCTATAGCCTAACCTAAAACCAATCCATCTTCCGTTCATTATTCGATATGGTGGCGACATATTTCAAATTTGCGAACGTGTCGGATCGGTTGTGAGGTTGGACTAGATTTTTTCGAGCGAGCGGAGCGAACGAGCAACGATCACAATTTCCAACCTATACATACACCTTATATTGCCTTGCCTATATGTCGTGTTATTACCTAATTTTGTCTGCCATTTCGGACATCACATTGCACTGTACTATGAGGAAACGGTACTAATTATGTGAAACTGTTGGTAAACCGTAAACATTTGTCAGAAGGCAATAGGATAAAGACTTTCGGCTCCTTGGGCTGGTGCGAATATTTCAATGTCCGTATGTGCCAAACCGTTGGTTTATGACACACCTTTACGCGTCTCTCGCTCGCGGCGCTCGCTCGAAAACTATAGCCTAACCTAAAACCAATCCATCTTCCGTTCATTATTCGATATGGTGGCGACATATTTCAAATTTGCGAACGTGTCGGATCGGTTGTGAGGTTGGACTAGATTTTTACGAGCGAGCGGAGCGAGCGAGCAACGGTGACAGTTTCCAAGCTATACATATACCTTATATTGCCTTGCTTATATTTCGTGCTAGTACCTAATTTTGTCAGCCATTTCGGACATCACGTTGCACTGTACTATGAGGAAACGGTACTAATTATGTGAAACTATTGGTAAACCGTAAACATTTGACAGAAGGCAATAGGATAAAGTCTTCCGGCTCCTCGGGCTGGTGCGAATATATCAATGTCCGTATGTGCCAAACCGATGGTTTGTGACACACCTTTACGCGTCTCTCGTTCGCTGCGCTCGCACGAAAGCTATAGCCGAACCTAAATCCAATCCATCTTCCGTTCATTATTCGATATGGTGGCGACATATTTCAAATTTGCGAACGTGTCGGATCGTTTGTGAGGTTGGACTAGATTTTATCGAGCGAGCGGAGCGAGCGAGCAACGATCACAAATTCCAACCTATACATACACCTTATATTGCCTTGCATATATGTCATGTTATTACCTAATTTTGTCAGCCATTTCGGACATCACATTGTATTGTACTATGAGGAAAACGTACTAATTATGTGAAACTATTGGTAAACCGTAAACATTTGTCAGAAGGCAATAGGATAAAGACTTCCGGCTCTTCGGGCTGGTGCGAATATATCAATGTCCGTATGTGCCAAACCGATGGTTTGTGACACACCTTTACGCGTCTCTCTTTCGCTGCGCTCGCACGAAAGCTATAGCCTAACCTAAAACCAATCCATCTTCCGTTCATTATTCGATATGGTGGGCGACATGTTTCGAATTTGCGAACGTGTGGGATCGGTTGTGAGGTTGGACTAGATTTTTTCGAGCGAGCGGAGCGAACGAGCAACGATCACAATTTCCAACCTATACATACACCTTATATTGCCTTGCATATATGTCATGTTATTACCTAATTTTGTCAGCCATTTCGGACATCACATTGTATTGTACTATGAGGAAACGGTACTAATTATGTGAAACTATGGGTAAACCGTAAACATTTGTCAGAAGGCAATAGGATAAATACTTCCGGCTCCTCGGTCTGGTGCGAATATTTCAATGTCCGTATGTGCCAAACCGTTGGTTTATGACACACCTATACGCGTCACTCGCTCGCTGCGCTCGCTCGAAAACTATAGCCTAACCTAAAACCAATCCATCTTGCGTTCATTATTCGATATGATGGCGACATATTTCAAATTTGCGAACGTGTCGGATCGGTTGTGGGGTTGGACTAGATATTTACGAGCGAGCGGAGCGAGCGAGCAACGGTCACAATTTCCAAGCTATACATAGTACCATATATTGTCTTGCATATATTTCGGGCATGTACCTAATTTTGTCAGTCAATTTCGGACATCACGTTGCACTGTACTATGAGGAAACGGTACTAATTATGTGAAACTATTGGTAAACCGTAAACATTTGTCAGAAGGCAATAGGATAAAGACTTCCCGGCTCCTCGGGCGAATATTTCAATGTCCGTATGTGCCAAACCGTTGGTTTGTGACACACCTTTACGCGTCTCTCGTTCGCTGCGCTCGCACGAAAGCTATAGCCTAACCTAAAACCAATCCATCTTCCGTTCATTATTCGATATGGTGGCGACATATTTCAAATTTGCGAACGTGTCGGATCGGTTGTGAGGTTGGACTAGATTTTTCGAGCGAGCGGAGCGAACGAGCAACGATCACAATTTCCAACCTATACATACACCTTATATTGCCTTGCCTATATGTCGTGCTATCTACCTAATTGTGTCTGCCATTTCGGACATCACATTGCACTGTACTATGAGGAAACTGTACTAATTATGTGAAACTGTTGGTAAACCGTAAACATTTGTCAGAAGGCTATAGGATAAAGACTTTCGGCTCCTTGGGCTGGTGCGAATATTTCAATTTCCGTATGTGCCAAACCGTTGGTTTATGACACACCTATACGCGTCTCTCGCTCGCTGCGCTCGCACGAAAGCTATAGCCTAACCTAAAACCAATCCATCTTCCGTTCATTCTTCGATATGGTGGCGACATGTTTCAAATTTGCGAACGTGTGGGATCGGTTGTGAGGTTGGACTAGATCTTTACGAGCGAGCGGAGCGAGCGAGCAACGGTGACAGTTTCCAAGCTATACATATACCATATATTGTCTTGCATATATTTCGTGCTTGTACCTAATTTTGTCAGCCATTTCTGACATCACGTTGCACTGTACTATGAGGAAAACGGTACTAATTATGTGAAACTATTGGTAAACCGTAAACATTTGACAGAAGGCAATAGGATAAAGTCTTCCGGCTCCTCGGGCTGGTGGCGAATATATCAATGTCCGTATGTGCCAAACCGATGGTTTGTGACACACCTTTACGCGTCTCTCGTTCGCTGCGCTCGCACGAAGCTATAGCCGAACCTAAAACCAATCCATCTTCCGTTCATTATTCGATATGGTGGCGACATATTTCAAATTTGCGAACGTGTCGGATCGGTTGTGAGGTTGGACTAGATTTTTATGAACGAGCGGAGCGAGCGAGCAAACGGTCACAATTTCCAAGCTATACATATACCATATATTGCCTTGCATAGTTTTCGTGCTAGTACCTAATTTTGTCTGCCATTTCGGACATCACATTGCACTGTACTATGAGGAAAAGGTACTAATTATGTGAAACTGTTGGTAAACCGTAAACATTTGTCAGAAGGCGATAGGATAGAGACTTCCGGCTCCTCGGGCTGGTGCGAATATTTCAATGTCCGTATGTGCCAAACCGTTGGTTTATGACACACCTTTACGCGTCTCTCGCTCGACGCGCTCGCTCGAAAACTATAGCCTAACCTAAAACCAATCCATCTTCCGTTCATTCTTCGATATGGTGGCGACATGTTTCAAATTTGCGAACGTGTGGGATCGGTAGTGAGGTTGGACTAGATCTTTACGAGCGTGCGGAGCGAGCGAGCAACGGTGACAGTTTCCAAGCTATACATATACCATATATTGTCATGCATATATTTCGTGCTTGTACCTAATTTTGTGAGCCATTTCGGACATCACGTTGCACTGTACTATGAGGAAACGGTACTAAATATGTGAAACTATTGGTAAACCGTAAACATTTGGACAGAATGCAATAGGATAAAGTCTTCCGGCTCCTCGGGCTGGTACGAATATATCAATGTCCGTATGTGCCCAAACCGTTGGTTTATGACACACCTTTACGCGTCTATCGCTCGACGCGCTCGCTCGAAAAACTATAGCCTAAGCTAAAACCAATCCATCTTCCGTTCATTCTTCGATATGGTGGCGACATGTTTCAAATTTGCGAACGTGTGGGATCGGTAGTGAGGTTGGACTAGATCTTTACGAGCGAGCGGAGCGAGCGAGCAACGGTGACAGTTTCCAAGCTATACATATACCTTATATTGCCTTGCTTATATGTCGTGTTATTACCTAATTTTGTCAGCCATTTCGGACATCACATTGCATTGTACTATGAGGAAACGGTACTAATTATGTGAAACTATTGGTAAACCGTAAACATTTGTCAGAAGGCAATAGGATAAAGACTTCCGGCTCTTCGGGCTGGTGCGAATATATCAATGTCCGTATGTGCCAAACCGATGGTTTGTGACACACCTTTACGCGTCTCTCGCTCGCGGCGCTCGCTCGAAAACTATAGCCTAACCTAAAACCAATCCATTTTCCGTTCATTATTCGATATGGTGGCGACATATTTCAAATTTGCGAACGTGTCGGATCGGTTGTGAGGTTGGACTAGATTTTTTCGAGCGAGCGGAGCGAGCGAGAAACGATCACAATTTCCAACCTATACATACACCTTATATTTCCTTGCATATATGTCGTGTTATTACCTAATTTTGTCAGCCATTTCGGACATCACATTGCATTGTACTATGTGGAAAATAGTACTATTTATGTGAAACTATTCATAAACTGTAAACATGTGTCGGTAGGCAATAGGATAAATACTTCCGGTTCCTCGGGCTGGTGCGAATATTTCAATGTCCGTATGTGCCAAACCGTTGGTTTATGACACACCTATACGCGTCTCTCGCTCGCTGCGCTCGCACGAAAGCTATAGCCTAACCTAAAACCAATCCATCTTCCGTTCATTCTTCGATATGGTGGCGACATGTTTCAAATTTGCGAACGTGTGGGATCGGTTGTGAGGTTGGACTAGATCTTTACGAGCGAGCGGAGCGAGCGAGCAACGGTGACAGTTTCCAAGCTATACATATACCATATATTGTCTTGCATATATTTCGTGCTTGTACCTAATTTTGTCAGCCATTTCGGACATCACGTTGCACTGTACTATGAGGAAACGGTACTAATTATGTGAAACTATTGGTATAACCGTAAACATTTGTCAGAAGGCAATAGGATAAAGACTTCCGGCTCTTCGGGCTGGTGCGAATATATCAATGTCCGTATGTGCCCAAACCGATGGTTTGTGACACACCTTTACGCGTCTCTCTTTCGCTGCGCTCGCACGAAAGCTATAGCCTAACCTAAAACCAATCCATCTTCCGTTCATTATTCGATATGGTGGCGACATGTTTCGAATTTGCGAACGTGTGGGATCGGTTGTGAGGTTGGACCAGATTTTTACGAGCGAGCGGAGCGAGCGTGCAACGGTCACAATTTCCAAGCTATACATATACCTTATATTTGCCTTGCTTATATGTCGTGTTATTACCTAATTTTGTCAGCCATTTCGGACATCACATTGCATTGTACTATGAGGAAACGGTACTAATTATGTGAAACTATTGGTAAACCGTAAACATTTGTCAGAAGGCAATAGGATAAAGACTTCCGGCTCTTCGGGCTGGTGCGAATATATCAATGTCCGTATGTGCCAAACCGATGGTTTGTGACACACCTTTACGCGTCTCTCGTTCGCTGCGCTCGCACGAAAGCTATAGCCTAACCTAAAACCAATCCATCTTCCGTTCATTATTCGATATGGTGGCGACATATTTCAAATTTGCGAACGTGTGGGATCGGTAGTGAGGTTGGACTAGATCTTTACGAGCGAGCGGAGCGAGCGAGCAACGGTGACAGTTTCCAACCTATACATACACCTTATATTGCCTTGCATATATGTCGTGTTATTACCTAATTTTGTCTGCCATTTCGGACATCACATTGCACTGTACTCTGAGGAAACGGTACTAATTATGTGAAACTGTTGGTAAACCGTAAACATTTGTCAGAAGGCGATAGGATAGAGACCTTTCGGCTCCTCGGGCTGGTGCGAATATTTCAATGTCCGTATGTGCCAAACCGTTGGTTTATGACACACCTTTACGCGTATCTCGATCTCTGCGCTCGTTCGAAAACTATAGCCTAACCTAAAACCAATCCATCTTGCGTTCATTATTCGATATGATGGCAACATATTTCAAATTTTGGGAACGTGTCGGATCGGTTGTGAGGTTGGACTCGATTTTTACGAGCGAGCGGAGCGAGCGAGCAACGGTCACAATTTCCAAGCTATACATATACCATATATTGCCTTGCATAGTTTTCGTGCTAGTACCTAATTTTGTCAGCCATTTCGGACATCACATTGCACTGTTACTATGAGGAAATAGTACTATTTATGTGAAACTATTCATAAACTGTAAACATTTGTCAGAAGGCAATAGGATAAAGACTTTCGGCTCCTTGGGCTGGTGCGAATATTTCAATGTCCGTATGTGCCAAACCGTTGGTTTATGACACACCTTTACGCGTCTCTCGCTCGCGGCGCTCGCTCGAAAACTATAGCCTAACCTAAAACCAATCCATCTTCCGTTCATTATTCGATATGGTGGCGACATATTTCAAATTTGCGAACGTGTCGGATCGGTTGTGAGGTTGGACTAGATTTTTTCGAGCGAGCGGAGCGAGCGAGCAACGATCACAATTTCCAAGCTATACATATACCTTATTTTGCCTTGCTTATATTTCGTGCTAGTACCTAATTTTGTCAGCCATTTCGGACATCACATTGCACTGTACTATGAGGAAATAGTACTATTTATGTGAAACTATTCATAAACTGTAAACATTTCTCAGAAGGCAATAGGATAAAGACTTCCGGCTCCTCGGGCGAATATTTCAATGTCCGTATGTGCCAAACCGTTGGTTTGTGACACACCCTTTACGCGTCTCTCGTTCGCTGCGCTCGCACGAAAGCTATAGCCTAACCTAAAACCAATCCATCTTCCGTTCATTATGCGATATGGTGGCGACATATTTCAAATTTGCGAACGTGTCGGATCGGTTGTGAGGTTGGACTAGATTTTTTCGAGCGAGCGGAGCGAACGAGCAACGGTCACAATTTCCAAGCTATGCATATACCATATATTGTCTTGCATATATTTCGTGCATGTACCTAATTTTGTCAGCCATTTCGGACATCACGTTGCACTGTACTATGAGGAAACGGTACTAATTATGTGAAACTATTGGTAAACCGTAAACATTTGTCAGAAGGCAATAGGATAAAGATTTCCGGCTCCTCGGGCGATATTTCAATGTCCGTATATGCCAAACCGTTGGTTTGTGACACACCTTTACGCGTCTCTCATTCGCTGCGCTCGCACGAAAGCTATAGCCTAACCTAAAACCATTCCATCTTCCGTTCATTATTCGATATGGTGGCGACATATTTCAAATCTGCGAACGTGTCGAATCGGTTGTGAGGTTGGACTAGATTTTTTCGAGCGAGCGGAGCGAACGAGCAACGATCACAATTTCCCACCTATACATACACCTTATATTGCCTTGCCTATATGTCGTGTTATTACCTAATTTTGTCTGCCATTTCGGACATCACATTTGCACTGTACTATGAGGAAACGGTACTAATTATGTGAAACTGTTGGTAAACCGTAAACATTTGTCAGAAGGCAATAGGATAAAGACTTTCGGCTCCTTGGGCTGGTGCGAATATTTCAATGTCCGTATGTGCCAAACCGTTGGTTTATGACACACCTTTACGCGTCTCTCGCTCGCGTGCGCTCGCTCGAAAACTATAGCCTAACCTAAAACCAATCCATCTTCCGTTCATTATTCGATATGGTGGCGACATATTTCAAATTTGCGAACGTGTCGGATCGGTTGTGAGGTTGGACTAGATTTTTTCGATCGAGCGGAGCGAGCGAGCAACGATCACAATTTCCAACCTATACATACACCTTATATTTCCTTGCATATATGTCGTGTTATTACCTAATTTTGTCAGCCATTTCGGACATCACATTGCATTGTACCATGTGGAAATAGTACTATTTATGTGAAACTATTCATAAACTGTAAACATGTGTCGGTAGGCAATAGGATAAATACTTCCGGTTCCCTCGGGCTGGTGCGAATATTTCAATGTCCGTATGGGCCAAACCGTTGGTTTATGACACACCTATACGCGTCTCTCGCTCGCTGCGCTCGCACGAAAGCTATAGCCTAACCTAAAACCAATCCATCTTCCGTTCATTATTCGATATGGTGGCGACATATTTCAAATTTGCGAACGTGTCGGATCGGTTGTGAGGTTGGACTAGATTTTTTCGAGCGAGCGGAGCGAACGAGCAACGATCACAATTTCCCACCTATACATACACCTTATATTGCCTTGCCCATATGTCGTGTTATTACCTAATTTTGTCTGCCATTTCGGACATCACATTGCACTGTACTATGAGGAAACGGTACTAATTATGTGAAACTGTTGGTAAACCGTAAACATTTGTCAGAAGGCAATAGGATAAAGACTTTCGGCTCCTTGGGCTGTGCGAATATTTCAATGTCCGTATGTGCCAAACCGTTGGTTTATGACACACTTTACGCGTCTCTCGCTCGCGGCGCTCGCTCGAAAACTATAGCCTAACCTAAAACCAATCCATCTTCCGTTCATTATTCGATATGGTGGCGACATATTTCAAATTTGCGAACGTGTCGGATCGGTTGTGAGGTTGGACTAGATTTTTTCGAGCGAGCGGAGCGAGCGAGCAACGATCACAATTTCCAACCTATACATACACCTTATATTTCCTTGCATATATGTCGTGTTATTACCTAATTTTGTCAGCCATTTCGGACATCACATTGCATTGTACTATGAGGAAACGGTACTATTTATGTGAAACTATTCATAAACTGTAAACATGTGTCGGTAGGCAATAGGATAAATACTTCCGTTCCTCGGGCTGGTGCGAATATTTCAATGTCCGTATGTGCCAAACCGATGGTTTGTGGACACACCTTTACGCGTCTCTCGTTCGCTGCGCTCGCACGAAAGCTATAGCCTAACCCAAAACCAATCCATCTTCCGTTCATTATTCGATATGGTGGCGACATATTTCAAATTTGCGAACGTGTCGGATCGGTTGCGAGTTGGACTAGATTTTTTCGAGCGAGCGGTGCGAGCGAGCAACGATCACAATTTCCAAGGCTATACATATACCTTATATTGCCTTGCTTATATTTCGTGCTAGTACCTAATTTTGTCAGCCATTTCGGACATCACATTGCACTGTACTATGAGGAAACGGTACTAATTATGTGAAACTGTTGGTAAACCGTAAACATTTGTCAGAAGGCGATAGGATAGAGACTTCCGGCTCCTCGGGCTGGTGCGAATATTTCAATGTCCGTATGTGCCAAACCGTTGGTTTATGACACACCTTTACGCGTCTCTCGCTCGACGCGCTCGCTCGAAAAACTATAGCCTAACCTAAAACCAATCCATCTTCCGTTCATTCTTCGATATGGTGGCGACATGTTTCAAATTTGCGAACGTGTGGGATCGGTTGTGAGGGTTGGACTAGATCTTTACGAGCGAGCGGAGCGAGCGAGCAACGGTGACAGTTTCCAAGCTATACATATACCATATATTGTCTTGCATATATTTCGGTGCTTGTACCTAATTTTGTCGGACATTTCGGACATCACGTTGCACTGTACTATGAGGAAACGGTACTAATTATGTGAAACTATTGGTAAACCGTAAACATTTGACAGAAGGCAATAGGATAAAGTCTTCCGGCTCCTCGGGCTGGTGCGAATATATCAATGTCCGTATGTGCCAAACCGATGGTTTGTGACACACCTTTACGCGTCTCTCGTTCGCTGCGCTCGCACGAAAGCTATAGCCGAACCTAAAACCAATCCATCTTGCGTTCATTATTCGATATGGTGGCGACATATTTCAAATTTGCGAACGTGTCGGATCGGTTGTGAGGTTGGACTAGATTTTATCGAGCGAGCGGAGCGAGCGAGCAACGATCACAATTTCCAACCTATACATACACCTTATATTGCCTTGCATATATGTCGTGTTATTACCTAATTTTGTCAGCCATTTCGGACATCACATTGCACTGTACTATGTGGAAATAGTACTATTTATGTGAAACTATTCATAAACTGTAAACATGTGTCGGTAGGCAATAGGATAAATACTTCCGGCTCCTCAGCCTGGTGCGAATATTTCATTGTCCGTATGTGCCAAACCGATGGTTTATGACACACCTTTACGCGTCTCTCGCTCGACGCGCTCGCTCGAAAACTATAGCCTAACCTAAAACCAATCCATCTTCCGTTCATTATTCGATATGGTGGCGACATATTTCAAATTTGCGAACGTGTCGGATCGGTTGCGAGGTTGGACTAGATTTTTTCGAGCGAGCGGAGCGAGCGAGCAACGATCACAATTTCTAAACCTATACATACACCTTATATTGCCTTCCATATATTTCGTGTTATTACCTAATTTTGTCAGCCATTTCGGACATCATGTTGCACTGTACTATGAGGAAACGGTACTAATTATGTGAAACTATGGGTAAACCGTAAACATTTGTCAGAAGGCAATAGGATAAAGACTTCCGGCTCCTCGGGCTGGTGCGAATATTTCAATGTCCGTATGTGCCAAACCGTTGGTTTGTGACACACCTTTACGCGTCTCTCGCTCGACGCGCTCGCTCGAAAACTATAGCCTAACCTAAAACCAATCCATCTTCCGTTCATTATTCGATATGGTGGCGACATATTTCAAATTTGCGAACGTGTCGGATCGGTTGCGAGGTTGGACTAGATTTTTTCGAGCGAGCGGAGCGAGCGAGCAACGATCACAATTTCCAACCAATACATACACCTATATTGCCTTCCATATATTTCGTGTTATTACCTAATTTGTCAGCCATTTCGGACATCACGTTGCACTGTACTATGAGGATACGGTACTAATTATGTGAAACTATGGGTAAACCGTAAACATTTGGTCAGAAGGCAATAGGATAAATACTTCCGGCTCCTCGGGCTGGTGCGAATATTTCAATGTCCGTATGTGCCAAACCGTTGGTTTATGACACACATATACGCGTCACTCGCTCGCTGCGCTCGCTCGAAAACTATAGCCTAACCTAAAACCAATCCATCTTGCGTTCATTATTCGATATGATGGCGACATATTTCAAATTTGCGAACGTGTCGGATCGGTTGCGAGGTTGGACTAGATTTTTTCGAGCGAGCGGAGTGAGCGAGCAACGATCACAATTTCCAACCTGTACATACACCTTATATTGCCTTGCATATATGTCGTGTTATTACCTAATTTCGTCAGCCATTTCGGATATCACATTGCATTGTACTATGTGGAAATAGTACTATTTATGTGAAACTATTCATAAACTGTAAACATGTGTCGGTAGGCAATAGGATAAATACTTCCGGTTCCTCGGGCTGGTGCGAATATTTCAATGTCCGTATGTGCCAAACCGATGGTTTGTGACACACCTTTACGCGTCTCTCGTTCGCTGCGCTAGCACGAAAGCTATAGCCTAACCTAAAACCAATCCATCTTCCGTTCATTATTCGATATGGTGGCGACATATTTCAAATTTGCGAACGTGTCGGATCGGTTGCGAGGTTGGACTAGATTTTTTTCGAGCGAGCGGAGCGAGCGAGCAACGATCACAATTTCCAACCTATACATACACCTTATATTGCCTTGCCTATATGTCGTGTTATTACCTAATTTTGTCTGCCATTTCGGACATCACATTGCACTGTACTATGAGGAAAGGGTACTAATTATGTGAAACTGTTGGTAAACCGCAAACATTTGGTCAGAAGGCGATAGGATAGAGACTTCCGGCTCCTCGGGCTAGTGCGAATATTTCAATGTCCGTATGTGCCAAACGTTGGTTTATGACACACCTTACGCGTCTCTCGCTCGATGCGCTCGCTCGAAAACTATAGCCTAACCTAAAACCAATCCATCTTCCGTTCATTCTTCGATATGGTGGCGACGTGTTTCAAATTTGCGAACGTGTGGGATCGGTAGTGAGGTTGGACTAGATCTTTACGAGCGAGCGGAGCGAGCGAGCAACGGTGACAGTTTCCAAGCTATACATATACCATATATTGTCTTGCATATATTTCGTGCTTTGTACCTAATTTTGTCCAGCCATTTCGGACATCACGTTGCACTGTACTATGAGGAAACGGTACTAATTATGTGAAACTATTGGTAAATCGTAAACATTTGACAGAAGGCAATAGGATAAAGTCTTCCGTCTCCTCGGGCTGGTGCGAATATATCAATGTCCGTATGTGCCCAAACCGATGGTTTGTGACACACCTTTACGGCGTCTCTCGTTCGCTGCGCTCGCACGAAAGCTATAGCCGAACCTAAAACCAATCCATCTTCCGTTCATTATTCGATATGGTGGCGACATATTTCAAATTTGCGAACGTGTCGGATCGGTTGTGAGGTTTGGACTAGATTTTATCGAGCGAGCGGAGCGAGCGAGCAACGGTCACAATTTCCAAGCTATACATATACCTTATAATTGCCTTCCATACATTTCCTGTTATTACCTAATTTTGTCAGCCATTTCGGACAACACATTGCACTGTACTATGAGGAAAAAGTACTATTTATGTGAAACTATTCATAAACTGTAAACATGTGTCGGTAGGCAATAGGATAAATACTTCCGGCTCCTCGGGCTGGTGCGAATATTTCAATGTCCGTATGTGCCAAACCGTTGGTTTATGACACACCTTTACGCGTCTCTCGCTCGCGGCGCTCGCTCGAAAACTATAGCCTAACCTAAAACCAATCCATCTTCCGTTCATTATTCGATATGGTGGCGACATATTTCAAATTCGCGAACGTGTCGGATCGGTTGTGAGGTTGGACTAGATGTTTACGAGCGAGCGGAGCGAGCGAGCAACGGTCACAATTTCCAAGCTATACATATACCTTATATTGCCTTCCATATATTTCGTGTTATTACCTAATTTTGTCAGCCATTTCGGTACATCACATTGCACTGTACTATGAGGAAATAGTACTATTTATGTGAAACTATTCATATATGTAAACATGTGTCGGTAGGCAATAGGATAAATACTTCCGGCTCCTCGGGCTGGTGCGAATATTTCAATGTCCGTATGAGCCAAACCGTTGGTTTATGACACACCTATACGCGTCCCACGCTCGCTGCGCTCGCTCGAAAACTATAGGCCTAACCTAAACCAATCCATCTTGCGTTCATTATTCGATATGATGGCGACATATTTCAAATTTGCGAACGTGTCGGATCGGTTGTGGGGTTGGACTAGATTTTTACGAGCGAGCGGAGCGAGCGAGCAACGGTCACAATTTCCAAGCTATACATATACCATATATTGTCTTGCATATATTTCGTGCTTGTACCTAATTTTGTCAGCCATTTCGGACATCACGTTGCACTGTACTATGAGGAAACGGTAGTAATTATGTGAAACTATTGGTAAACCGTAAACATTTGTCAGAAGGCAATAGGATAAAGACTTCCGGCTCCTCGGGCTGGTGCGAATATTTCAATGTCCGTATGTGCCAAACCGTTGGTTTGTGACACACCTTTACGCGTCTCTCGTTCGCTGCGCTCGCACGAAAGCTATAGCCTAACCTAAAACCAATCCATCTTCCGTTCATTATTCGATATGGTGGCGACATATTTCAAATTTGCGAACGTGTGGGATCGGTTGTGAGGTTGGACTAGATTTTTACGAGCGAGCGGAGCGAGCGAGCAACGGTCACAATTTCCAAGCTATACATATACCTTATATTGCCTTCCATATATTTCGTGTTATTACCTAATTTTGTCAGCCCATTTCGGACATCACATTGCACTGTACTATGTGGAAATAGTACTATTTATGTGAAGCTATTCATAAACTGTAAACATGTATCGGTAGGCAATAGGATAAATACTTCCGGCTCCTCGGCTGGTGCGAATATTTCAATGTCCGTATGTGCCAAACCGTTGGTTTCTGACACACCTTTACGCGTCTCTCGCTCGACGCGCTCGCTCGAAAACTATAGCCTAACCTAAAACCAATCCATCTTGCGTTCATTATTCGATATGATGGCGACATGGTTTCGAATTTGCGAACGTGTGGGATCGGTTGTGAGGTTGGACCAGATTTTTACGAGCGAGCGGAGCGAGCGTGCAACGGTCCACAATTTCCAAGCTATACCATATACCTTATATTGCCTTGCTTATATTTCTTATTATTACCTACTTTTGTCCGCCATTTTGGACATCACGTTGCACTGTTATATGTGGAAATAGTACTATTTATGTGAAACTATTCATAAACTGTAAACATTTGTCAGAAGGCAATAAGATAACTACTTCCGGCTCCTCGGGCTGGTGCGAATATTTCAATGTCCGTATGTGCCAAACCGTTGGTTTATGACACACCTATACGCGTCACTCGCTCGCTGCGCTCGCTCGAAAACTATAGCCTAACCTAAAACCAATCCATCTTGCGTTCATTATTCGATATGATGGCGACATATTTCAAATTTGCGAACGTGTCGGATCGGTTGTGGGGTTGGACTAGATTTTTACGAGCGAGCGGAGCGAGCGAGCAACGGTCACAATTTCCAAGCTATACATATACCTTATATTGCCTTCCATATATTTCGTGTTATTACCTAATTTTGTCAGCCATTTCGGACATCACATTGCACTGTACTATGAGGAAATAGTACTATTTATGTGAAACTATTCATAAACTGTAAACATGTGTTGGTAGGCAATAGGATAAATACTTCCGGCTCCTCGGGCTGGTGCGAATATTTCAATGTCCGTATGAGCCAAACCGTTGGTTTATGACACACCTATACGCGTCCCACGCTCGCTGCGCTCGCTCGAAAACTATAGCCTAACCTAAAACCAATCCATCTTGCGTTCATTATTCGATATGATGGCGACATATTTCAAATTTGCGAACGTGTCGGATCGGTTGCGGGGTTGGACTAGATTTTTACGAGCGAGCGGAGCGAGCGAGCAACGGTCACAAATTTCCAAGCTATACATATACCATATATTGTCTTGCATATATTTCGTGCTTGTACCAAATTTTGTCAGCCATTTCGGACATCACGTTGCACTGTACTATGAGGAAACGGTACTAATTATGTGAAACTATTGGTAAACCGTAAACATTTGTCAGAAGGCAACAGGATAAAGACTTCCGGCTCCTCGGCTGGTGCGAATATATCAATGTCCGTATGCGCCAAACCGATGGTTTGTGACACACCTTTACGCGTCTCTCGTTCTCTGCGCTCGCACGAAGCTATAGCCTAACCTAAAACCAATCCATCTTCCGTTCATTATTCGATATGGTGGCGACATGTTTCGAATTTGCGAACGTGTGGGATCGGTTGTGAGGTTGGACCTGATTTTTACGAGCGAGCGGAGCGAGCGTGCAACGGTCACAATTTCCAAGCTATACATATACCTTATATTGCCTTGCTTATATTTCTTATTATTACCTACTTTTGTCCGCCATTTCGGACATCACATTGCACTGTACTATGAGAAAATAGTACTATTTATGTGAAACTATTCATAAACTGTAAACATGTGTCGGTAGGCAATAGGACAAATACTTCCGGCTCCTCGGGCTGGTGCGAATATTTCAATGTCCTTATGAGCCAAACCGTTGGTTTATGACACACCTATACGCGTCCCACGCTCGCTGCGCTCGCTCGAAAACTATAGCCTAACCTAAAACCAATCCATCTTCCGTTCATTCTTCGATATGGTGGCGACGTGTTTCAAATTTGCGAACGTGTGGGATCGGTAGTGAGGTTGGACTAGATCTTTACGAGCGAGCGGAGCGAGCGAGCAACGGTGACAGTTTCCAACCTGTACATACACCTTATATTGCCTTGCATATATGTCGTGTTATTACCTAATTTCGTCAGCCATTTCGGATATCACATTGCATTGTACTATGTGGAAATAGTACTATTTATGTGAAACTATTCATAAACTGTAAACATGTGTCGGTAGGCAATAGGATAAATACTTCCGGTTCCTCGGGCTGGTGCGAATATTTCGATGTCCGTATGTGCCAAACCGATGGTTTGTGACACACCTTTACGCGTCTCTCGTCGCTGCGCTAGCACGAAAGCTATAGCCTAACCTAAAACCAATCCATCTTCCGTTCATTATTCGATATGGTGGCGACATATTTCAAATTTGCGAACGTGTCGGATCGGTTGCGAGGTTGACTAGATTTTTTCGAGCGAGCGGAGCGAGCGAGCAACGATCACAATTTCCAACCTATACATACACCTTATATTGCCTTGCCTATATGTCGTGTTATTACCTAATTTTGTCTGCCATTTCGGACATCACATTGCACTGTACTATGAGGAAAAGGGTACTAATTATGTGAAACTGTTGGTAAACCGCAAACATTTGTCAGAAGGCGATAGGATAGAGACTTCCGGCTCCTCGGGCTAGTGCGAATATTTCAATGTCCGTATGTGCCAAACCGTTGGTTTATGACACACCTTTACGCGTCTCTCGCTCGATGCGCTCGCTCGAAAACTATAGCCTAACCTAAAACCAATCCATCTTCCGTTCATTCTTCGATATGGTGGCGACGTGTTTCAAATTTGCGAAACGTGTGGGATCGGTAGTGAGGTTGGACTAGATCTTTACGAGCGAGCGGAGCGAGCGAGCAACGGTGACAGTTTCCAAGCTATACATATACCATATATTGTCTTGCATATATTTCGTGCTTGTACCTAATTTTGTCAGCCATTTCGGACATCACGTTGCACTGTACTATGAGGAAACGGTACTAATTATGTGAAACTATTGGTAAATCGTAAACATTTGACAGAAGGCAATAGGATAAAGTCTTCCGTCTCCTCGGGCTGGTGCGAATATATCAATGTCCGTATGTGCCAAACCGATGGTTTGTGACACACCTTTACTCGTCTCTCGTTCGCTGCGCTCGCACGAAAGCTATAGCCGAACCTAAAACCAATCCATCTTCCGTTCATTATTCGATATGGTGGCGACATATTTCAAATTTGCGAACGTGTCGGATCGGTTGTGAGGTTGGACTAGATTTTATCGAGCGAGCGGAGCGAGCGAGCAACGGTCACAATTTCCAAGCTATACATATACCTTATATTGCCTTCCATACATTTCCTGTTATTACCTAATTTTGTCAGCCATTTCGGACAACACATTGCACTGTACTATGAGGAAAAAGTTACTATTTATGTGAAACTATTCATAAACTGTAAACATGTGTCGGTAGGCAATAGGATAAATACTTCCGGGCTCCTCGGGCTGGTGCGAATATTTCAATGTCCGTATGTGCCAAACCGTTGGTTTATGACACACCTTTACGCGTCTCTCGCTCGCGGCGCTCGCTCGAAAACTATAGCCTAACCTAAAACCAATCCATCTTCCGTTCATTATTCGATATGGTGGCGACATATTTCAATTCGCGAACGTGTCGGATCGGTTGTGAGGTTGGACTAGATGTTTACGAGCGAGCGGAGCGAGCGAGCAACGGTCACAATTTCCAAGCTATACATATACCTTATATTGCCTTCCATATATTTCGTGTTATTACCTAATTTTGTCAGCCATTTCGGACATCACATTGCACTGTACTATGAGGAAATAGTACTATTTATGTGAAACTATTCATATATGTAAACATGTGTCGGTAGGCAATAGGATAAATACTTCCGGCTCCTCGGGCTGGTGCGAATATTTCAATGTCCGTATGAGCCAAACCGTTGGTTTATGACACACCTATACGCGTCCCACGCTCGCTGCGCTCGCTCGAAAACTATAGCCTAACCTAAAACC